>NW_027139390.1:0-252309 GCF_035084215.1 Heptranchias perlo
TGAACCCTACCCTTGTGATTTGCCCCCCAGCCGGTCGATCGCTCGGCTGCCCACACTCGGCCAATCGCTGTACCCAAGCTCGTAGCTGGGAGGGGGGGAGGGAGTTTCTCCATTTTCCAGGTGTGATGGAGGATTAGACAGGTACTGAGGGTTTCACTTTGTTCCCCGCCAGCCCCTGCTGCTCCCCGGAGATCTGACGGATGACGGGATTGTGAAGAAGGTGGTTGAGGAAACAGTGAATCATTACGGCCAATTGGACGTACTAGTGAACAGTGCAGGGATACTGATGATGGGGACCATCGAAACCACAACCATGGAACAGTTCGATCAGCTTATGAACATTAACGTCAGGTACAGACTCCTCCCTCGGGCCCCTCGCCCTGTCCGTGTCTCTGTTTCTCAGGCTATCTCGGTCTCTGCCTGTCACATTCCCTGTCTCTCTCTTCCCCACCCCCCAGTCTCTCTGTGTAGAGGAACATCTAACCCGTGCTGTACCTGCCCTGGGAGTGTTTGATGGGACAGTGTAGAGGGAGCTTTACTCTGTATCTAACCCGTGCTGTACCTGTCCTGGGAGTGTTTGATGGGACAGTGTAGAGGGAGCTTTACTCTGTATCTAACCCTGTACCTGCCCTGGGAGTGTTTGATGGGACAGTGTAGAGGGAGCTTTACTCTGTATCTAACCGTGCTGTACCTGTCCTGGGGGTGTTTGATGGGACAGTGTAGAGGGAGCTTTTCTCTGTATCTAACCCGTGCTGTACCTGTCCTGGGAGTGTTTGATGGGACAGTGTAGAGGGAGCTTTACTCTCCATCTAACCCATGCTGTACCTGCCCTGGGAGTGTTTGATGGGACAGTGTAGAGGGAGCTTTTCTCTGTATCTAACCCGTGCTGTACCTGCCCTGGGAGTGTTTGATGGGACAGTGTAGAGGGAGCTTTTCTCTGTATCTAACCCGTGCTGTACCTGCCCTGGGAGTGTTTGATGGGATGGTGAATGAAACCAATCTAACATTCTCTGATACAGTATGGTGCAATGATGTTAACTATTGTATCTGGTACTCCACTGAATGGCTCTTATTACCAGGTAGCTTGGTGTTACTGGGAGTTACCCCCTGATGGACAGGATTTAACTTCGTAGCAACGTCATAGTAATATATAAATCACCTCGCAAATCCCCCTCGACCGACCAGGCAAAGGTCTCAATGTGACCGTGTGCGAATAGAGTGAGCTCTCAGGCAGTGATTTAAGTGGTAACATTGGGTGTTCATCTCTTGCCCCACAGGTCTATCTACCATCTCACTCACCTGGCTGTTCCACATCTCATCAAAACTAAGGGCTGCATTGTGAACGTGTCCAGTGTCAACGGGCAAAGATCGGTGAGTGTGGACAAGCTGAACAGATGGTTTCTAGCTGTTGACTAACTGATGCCTGGGAGTGTATTACCCTCCTGTTCTGCCAAGACTTTGCAAACTGTGCCCTGAGTTTCCTCTGTTGTCCCTCCTAAGCCTCAGATACAGGTTCTACCCACTCTGCCTCTTCTCTGCACCCTTACTGTGTTGAAGTTGAGACTTGTCACACCGCTCCCTACTCCTTACCTCCCTCCATCTTCCCTTCCTCCTATAATCATTGCCAAGCCTGATCTACCCCGATGCGTGCACATTCCAGCAGGGGCCTATAGATGGTGATCACTAGCAGCAATCTGGACTCTCCCTATAGGAAGGATATTGAGGCAATGGAGAGGGGACAGCACACATTCATAGCACGCTGCCTGGTATGGGGGAAACGCAGATACGGAGAGAGAGATACAGCACTCTCACCTCTGATTCAGAAGGTTGTGGGTTCAAGCCCCACTCTCGAGATTTGAGATCATAATCCAGGCTGACGCTCCAGTGCTGAGGTACAGTGCCCAGAACTGAAGGCAGTAACTCGAGATGGGGTCTAACCAGAGCTCTGTACAGCTGTAACATTAACTTCCTCCCCTTTATTATCCAACCCCCTTGAGATAAATGCCAACATTCCATTAGCCTTTTGATTACTTTTTCTACCTGTCCACCAGCTTTTAATGATTTCTGTACTTGGACCCCTAAATCTCTCTGCTCCTCCACAGCTCCTAGTCTCTCAGCATTAAGAAAAGATTCCAATTTGTTTTTCTTAAGTCCAAAGTGGATGACCTCACACTTCCCCACATTGAACTCCATCTGCCACAGTTTTGCCCACTCACTTAATCTAATAATGTCCCTTTGTATCTTCCTGTTCCTATCTACACAACTTATTGTACCTCCTAACTTAGTGTCATCTGCAAACTTGGATAAACAACTCTATTTATTTGATAGATTTTTGGAGTCTAAGGGAATCAAGGGATATGGGGATCGGGCAGGAAAGTGGAGTTGAGGTTGAAGATCAGCCTTGATCTGATTGAATGGTGGAGCAGGCTCGAGGGGCCGAATGGCCGACTCCTGCTCCTATTCCTTATGTTCTGTTTCTTCATCCAAATCATTGATACATATGGTGAAAAGCTGAGGTACCTGTGGAACATCACCTAGGGAACACCACTGGTCACATCCCACCAAGCAGAGAACGCTCCCTTTATCCCCACTTTCTCTCTCCCAACCCCCCCTGCTCCCCAACCAACTTCCAACCCTCGTCCTAAAGCTACCGCCAATTCCGAGCGCTTTTAGTTTCGCTAATAATCTCTTCTGTCCATGTAAATAATATCCATAGACATTCCCTTATTCACCACGTTAGTGACCTCCTCAAAAAATTCCACTGGATTAGTCAGACACGACCTGCTCTTCACAAATCCACACTGGCTCACATTGATCAGTTCAGATTTGTCCAAATGCTCAGTCACTGTCCCTAATGACATATTTCAGTAACTTCCCCACAACTGACATTAAACTGACAGGTCTCAAGTTTCCTGGTTTCTCCCTCACTCCCTCCTTCAGTAACGGAGTGATATTTGCACTTTTCCTGAATCTAGAGATTTGAAAAATTATGACTGACACATCTGCAGTGTCTTCACCTATTTCCTTTAATACCCTGGGGTGGAAACCATTGGCTCCTGGAGATTTGTCGATCTTAAGTCCCATTATTTTTTTCCATTACCATTTTTTACTTCTGTTAAATCCACTAAGTTCCTCCCTTTGATTTTTTTTTAGGTTCCCTTATACCACTGTTATTTTATCCTCTTTCTTTATTGTGAAAACAGATACAAAGTACTCATTTAACAAGCCTGTCATTTCCTTATTATCCACCATAGTCTCACCTACATCTGTCTTTAATGGGCCCACATTTCCCTTAGCCACTCTGTCTCAATATATTTATCAAAACATTTCCTGTTAGTTTTGATATTCCTTGCAAGTACAGTGAAACCTGTACAAACGGACACTCCCAAAAAAACACTTATCGACAGTCCCAAATAACTTGTATCGTAACAGATACAAGCTGCACCTTGAACCCACGGACACTTGCAAATTACAAACAACGGACAGCCTTCAATGTACCAAGTCCGTTTACAACTTAAAACACGGGACACGCAGGTCAGCTCGAGGCAGCAGTGGGTAAAAGAACTGCTTTTAAGGAATGGGGTGCTCTTTACCCAGCACCCATAGCAGCAGAGAAACCGCTCCGTCCCGGGGGGGCGGGGCGTCTGCGCGGCTCCGTCCCGGGGGGGCGGGCGTCTGCGCGGGCTCCGTCCCGGGGGGGCGGGCGGTCTGCGCGGCTCCGTCCCGGGGGGGGCGGGCGTCTGCGCGGCTCCGTCCCGGGGGGGGCGGGCGTCTGCGCGGCTCCGTCCCGGGGGGGCGGGCGTCTGCGCGGCTCCGTCCCGGGGGGGGCGGGCGTCTGCGCGGCTCCGTCCCGGGGGGGGCGGGCGTCTGCGCGGCTCCGTCCCGGGGGGGGGCGGGCGTCTGCGCGGCTCCGTCCCGGGGGGGGGCGGGCGTCTGCGCGGCTCCGTCCCGGGGGGGGGCGGGCGTCTGCGCGGCTCCGTCCCGGGGGGGGGCGGGCGTCTGCGCGGCTCCGTCCCGGGGGGGGCGGGCGTCTGCGCGGCTCCGTCCCGGGGGGGGGCGGGCGTCTGCGCGGCTCCGTCCCGGGGGGGGCGGGCGTCTGCGCGGCTCCGTCCCGGGGGGGGGCGGGCGTCTGCGCGGCTCCGTCCCGGGGGGGGCGGGCGTCTGCGCGGCTCCGTCCCGGGGGGGGGCGTGCGTCTGCGCGGCTCCGTCCCGGGGGGGGCGGGGCGGTTTCCCCGCCACTATGGATACTGGGTAAAGAGCTCTCCATTCCTCAAAAGCCAGGAATTGCACCGGGAAACGTCACCATCTCACTCCACCAATACATTGGGTACTGATGAGCTGCTAACAGCCTCCTACCCACCCCCAGCACTTCAAATATTAGCAGCTGCAGCATAGGGGGGTCACGGACAGTGGTCTGCAGGACCCCCTCCTCCAATTTGGCTGGGGTCCCCCGAGGATCTATCCTTGGCCCTCTCCTATTTCTCATCTACATGCTGTCTCTCGGCGACATCATCTGAAAACACATCCGGTTCCACATATACACTGTCGATCTCACAACCAACGGATCAGATCAAAGCTCTGCAGTCCTGCCACATCCAGTCGTGAATGGTGTGTGGACAATTAAACAACTAACGGGAGGAGGAGGCTCTGTAAACATCCCCATCCTCAATGATGGCGGAGTCCAGCACGTGAGTGCAAAAGACAAGGCTGAAACACTTGCAACCATCTTCAGCCAGAAGTGCCGAGTGGATGATCCATCTCGGCCTCCTCCCGATATCCCCACCATCACAGAAGCCAGTCTTCAGCCAATTCGATTCACTCCACGTGATACCAAGAAACGGCTGAGTGCACTGGATACAACAAAGGCTATGGGCCCCGACAACATCCCGGCTGTAGTGCTGAAGACTTGTGCTCCAGAACTAGCCACGCCTCTAGCCAAGCTGTACCAGTACAGCTACAACACTGGCATCTACCCGACAATGTGGAAAATTGCCCAGGTATGTCCTGTCCACAAAAAGCAGGACAAATCCAATCCGGCCAATTACCGCCCAATCAGTCTACTCTCAATCATCAGCACAGTGGGAGAAACGTCACCACACGGACTGCAGCGGTTCAAGAAGGCGGCTCACCGCCACCTCTCAAGGGCAATTAGGGATGGGCAATAAATGCCAGCCTCGCCAGTGACGCCCACATCCCATGAACGAATTTTTAAAAAAACACCCAGCTCTACCTCACCACCACCTCTCTCGACCCCTACATTGTCTCTCGTTTGTCCGACATTGGATGAGCAGAAATTTCCTCCGCTTAAATATTGGGAAGACCGAAGCCATTGTCTTCAGTCCCCGCCACAAAACTCCATTCCCCATCCACCGACTCCATCCCTCTCCCTGGCCACTGTCTGAGGCTGAACCAGACTGTTCGCAACCTTGGCGTCCTATTTGACCCTGAAATAAGCTTCCGACCCCATATCCTCTCCATCACCAAGACCACCTACTTCCACCTCCATAACATCGCCCGTCTCCACCCCCTGCCTCAGCCGCTGAAACCCTCATCCGTGCCTTTGTTACCCCAGACTCGACTATTCCAATGCTCTCCTCACCGCCTCCCATCTTCCACCCTCCATAAACTTCAGCTCATCCAAAACTCCTGCTGCCCGTATCCTAACTCGCACCAAGTCCCGTTCACCCATCACCCCTGTGCTCGTTGACCTACATTGGCTCCCGGTCAACCAACACCTCGATTTAAAATTCTCATCCTTGTTTTCAAATCCCTCCATGGCCTCACCCCTCCCTATCTCTGTAACCTCCTCCAGCCCTACAACCCTCCGAGATCTCTGCACTCCTCCAATTCCGGCCTCTGGCACTTCCCCAATTTCAATCACTCCACCATTGACGGCTGTGCCTTCAGCTGCCTGGGCCCTAAACTCTGGAATTCCCTCCCTAAACCTCTCCGCCTCACTACCTCTCTCTCCTCCTTTTAAGACGCTCCTTAAAACCTACCTCTTTGACCAAGCTTTTGGTCACCTGTCCTAATATCTCCTTATGTGGCTCAGTGTCAAATTTTGTTTGTTAATCGCTCCTGTGAAGCCTTAGGACATTTTACTATGTTAAAGGCGCCATATAAATGCAAGCTGTTGTTACACGTTCTGGATTCAGCTGCTCAGACACCGGAGCTGGTGAAGGGATCGATGACCCACCTGATCCTCACGTTCACCCCGATGACCGATATTTACTGTGTTTTTTAATCTTTTTGGCCTCCCATAGTTCCCTGGGGTTGTGGCCTACTGTGTGTCGAAATCTGCCCTGGACCAGTTCACTCGATGTGTGGCTCTGGGTGAGTGCAGTGCAGTTGTGAAATTCTCCTCCCGGTTTGATGTTAAATTACATAACTTTTTAATCTGAACTCCGTTTGGTGCTGAAGATGAGGGATGTCAGGGCTTTTCAATTCAGGCACTCAGTGTCAGCATCAAACACTCCCAGGGCGGGTACAGGGTTAGATACAGAGTAAAGCTCCCTCTACACTGTCCCATCAAACACTCCCAGGGCAGGTACAGCACGTGTTAGATACAGAGTAAAGCTCCCTCTACACTGTCCATCAAACACTCCCAGGGCGGGTACAGGGTTGGATACAGAGTAAAGCTCCCTCTACACTGTCCCATCAAACACTCCCAGGACAGGTACAGGGTTGGATACAGAGTAAAGCTCCCTCTACACTGTCCCATCAAACACTCCCAGGACAGGTACAGGGTTGGATACAGAGTAAAGCTCCCTCTACACTGTCCCATCAAACACTCCCAGGACAGGTACAGGGTTGGATACAGAGTAAAGCTCCCTCTACACTGTCCCATCAAACACACCCAGGCAGGTACAGCACGGGTTAGATACAGAGTAAAGCTCCCTCTACACTGTCCCATCAAACACTCCCAGACAGGTACAGGGTTGGATACAGAGTAAAGCTCCCTCTACACTGTCCCATCAAACACTCCCAGGACAGGTACAGGGTTGGATACAGAGTAAAGCTCCCTCTACACTGTCCCATCAAACACACCCAGGCAGGTACAGCACGGGTTAGATACAGAGTAAAGCTCCCTCTACACTGTCCCATCAAACACTCCCAGGACAGGTACAGGGTTGGATACAGAGTAAAGCTCCCTCTACACTGTCCCATCAAACACTCCCAGGACAGGTACAGGGTTGGATACAGAGTAAAGCTCCCTCTACACTGTCCCATCAAACACTCCCAGGACAGGTACAGGGTTGGATACAGAGTAAAGCTCCCTCTACACTGTCCCATCAAACACACCCAGGGCAGGTACAGCACGGGTTAGATACAGAGTAAAGCTCCCTCTACACTGTCCCATCAAACACTCCCAGGACAGGTACAGGGTTGGATACAGAGTAAAGCTCCCTCTACACTGTCCCATCAAACACTCCCAGGACAGGTACAGGGTTGGATACAGAGTAAAGCTCCCTCTACACTGTCCCATCAAACACACCCAGGGCAGGTACAGCACGGGTTAGATACAGAGTAAAGCTCCCTCTACACTGTCCCATCAAACACTCCCAGGACAGGTACAGGGTTGGATACAGAGTAAAGCTCCCTCTACACTGTCCCATCAAACACTCCCAGGACAGGTACAGGGTTGGTTACAGAGTAAAGCTCCCTCTACACTGTCCCATCAAACACTCCCAGGACAGGTACAGGGTTGGATACAGAGTAAAGCTCCCTCTACACTGTCCCATCAAACACTCCCAGGACAGGTACAGGGTTGGTTACAGAGTAAAGCTCCCTCTACACTGTCCCATCAAACACTCCCAGGACAGGTACAGGGTTGGATACAGAGTAAAGCTCCCTCTACACTGTCCCATCAAACACTCCCAGGACAGGTACAGGGTTGGATACAGAGTAAAGCTCCCTCTACACTGTCCCATCAAACACTCCCAGGACAGGTACAGGGTTGGATACAGAGTAAAGCTCCCTCTACACTGTCCCCATCAAAACACTCCCAGGACAGGTACAGGGTTGGATACAGAGTAAAGCTCCCTCTACACTGTCCCATCAAACACTCCCAGGACAGGTACAGGGTTGGATACAGAGTAAAGCTCCCTCTGCACTGTCCCATCAAACACTCCCAGGGCAGGTACAGCATGGGTTAGATACAGAGTAAAGCTCCCTCTACACTGTCCCATCAAACACTCCCAGGACAGGTACAGGGTTGGATACAGAGTGAAGCTCCCTCTACACTGTCCCATCAAACACTCCCAGGACAGGTACAGGGTTGGATACAGAGTAAAGCTCCCTCTACACTGTCCCATCAAACACTCCCAGGGCAGGTACAGCATGGGTTAGATACAGAGTAAAGCTCCCTCTGCACTGTCCCATCAAACATTCCCAGGGCAGGTACAGGGTTGGATACAGAGTAAAGCTCCCTCTACACTGTCCCATCAAACACTCCCAGGGCAGGTACAGCACGGGTTAGATACAGAGTAAAGCTCCCTCTACACTGTCCCTATTTTGAGTCTTAACTCCATTCTGTCCCTCCCTGACTGTCAGTCAGTTTGATTTCAAAATGTTTCATATTTTGATGTCTTGCTTTTTAGAATTAAGCCCAGCTCTTTGTGCCTCGTTTCATTTGTCGTCAGTCTCACTCCAAATATTTCCTTGAGCTCCTGGTTTTGTTTCTCTCCTCGCTTGGAGAGAGTGCCGACAACTGTGCCTGGGTGTCATGTCTGTCTCTGGGCTTCAGTGCCCTGGTTTCAGAGACAGGAATGTGAACACGCTCCCGAGGAGTTGGTTTGTGTGATTGCGTTCCCGGTATGATCCTCACTCGGTGGGAGCACAGATCAGAGCGAGGGCTGGAACGCTATCCGGTTTGTTCAGGTCCCCACACTCCACGTGTGGAGAGAGGTCCTCACTACCTGGGTCCCCTGTGGTCTCAGGATCCTGGATCTGTAGACGGGAGACGTGCTATCGAAGCCCAAGACACAGTGGACGGTTTCTAAATGAGTGAGTGAGGTCCCAGTGTAACACTTCGTTTCCCCCCATAGATCTGGCCCCCAAGCAGGTTCGGGTGAACGCTGTGTGGTGAGTGATAGAGCCGGCATTTCTCTCCCCATTTCTATTCTATTCGCGGGTAACACGTCCTCTCCAGTGCTAGATCAGCCCTTTCTCTCTCTGCCCGTTTCCCCACTCCTCTGAAGGTTGCTGTCCTGTTCGTGTTCCACAGACACTGACTCTCACTGGGGGACAGTCCCACAGACACTGACTCTCACTGGGGACAGTCCCACAGACGCTGACTCTCACTGGGGGACAGTCCCACAGACGCTGACTCTCACTGGGGGACAGTCCCACAGACGCTGACTCTCACTGGGGGACAGTCCCACAGACGCTGACTCTCACTGGGGGACAGTCCCACAGACGCTGACTCTCACTGGGGGACAGTCCCACAGACGCTGACTCTCACTGGGGACAGTCCCCACAGACGCTGACTCTCACTGGGGGACAGTCCCACAGGCGCTGACTCTCACTGGGGGACAGTTCCACAGGCGCTGACTCTCACTGGGGGACAGTTCCACAGGCACTGACTCTCACTGGGGGACAGTTCCACAGGCACTGACTCTCACTGGGGGACAGTTCCACAGGCACTGACTCTCACTGGGGGACAGTTCCACAGGCACTGACTCTCACTGGGGGACAGTTCCACAGGCACTGACTCTCACTGGGGGACAGTTCCACAGGCGCTGACTCTCACTGGGGGACAGTTCCACAGGCGCTGACTCTCACTGGGGGACAGTTCCACAGGCGCTGACTCTCACTGGGGGACAGTTCCACAGGCGCTGACTCTCACTGGGGGACAGTTCCACAGGCGCTGACTCTCACTGGGGGACAGTCCCCACAGGCGCTGACTCTCACTGGGGGACAGTCCCACAGGCGCTGACTCTCACTGGGGGACAGTCCCACAGGCGCTGACTCTCACTGGGGGACAGTCCCACAGGCGCTGACTCTCACTGGGGGACAGTCCCACAGGCGCTGACTCTCACTGGGGGACAGTCCCACAGGCGCTGACTCTCACTGGGGGACAGTCCCACAGGCGCTGACTCTCACTGGGGGGACAGTCCCACAGGCGCTGACTCTCACTGGGGGACAGTCCCACAGGCGCTGACTCTCACTGGGGGACAGTCCCACAGGCGCTGACTCTCACTGGGGGGACAGTCCCACAGGCGCTGACTCTCACTGGGGGACAGTCCCACAGGCGCTGACTCTCACTGGGGGACAGTCCCCACAGGCGCTGACTCTCACTGGGGGACAGTCCCACAGGCGCTGACTCTCACTGGGGGACAGTCCCACAGGCGCTGACTCTCACTGGGGGACAGTCCCACAGGCGCTGACTCTCACTGGGGGGACAGTCCCACAGGCGCTGACTCTCACTGGGGGACAGTCCCACAGGCGCTGACTCTCACTGGGGGACAGTCCCACAGGCGCTGACTCTCACTGGGGGACAGTCCCACAGGCGCTGACTCTCACTGGGGGACAGTCCCACAGGCGCTGACTCTCACTGGGGGACAGTTCCACGGGCGCCGACTCACTGGGGTACGGGTGTCGGTGCCCTCCAGTACCTTGCCCGTGTGCCCACTTTCATCTGTGATCCTGGACAGTGGGTGCTGAGGCTATTTGACTGTAGAGGGCATCGCTTCTGAGCCTGGTCCTGTCCGCCCCTGACCATCACAGACATGGACTTCTGAACAGGAAGCACAGCTAACATCTCCCACCCCACCCGGGGTACTGAGGCCAATTACAGCACTGCCTCCTGATTCCCCAGCTGATGTCACCCGACCTCTGTCTGAGGCTCACCTCACAATCAGCAACTCACCCTTTGTCATAGAGTCATAGAGTTATACAGCACAGATAGAGGCCCTTCGGCCCATCGTGTCCGCGCCGGCCATCAGCCCTGTCTACTCTAATCCCATATTCCAGCATTTGGTCCGTAGCCTTGTATGCTATGGCATTTCAAGTGCTCATCCAAATGCTTCTTGAATGTTGTGAGGGTTCCTGCCTCCACAACCCTTTCAGGCAGTGAGTTCCAGACTCCAACCACCCTCTGGGTGAAAAAGTTCTTTCTCAAATCCCCTCTAAACCTCCCGCCTTTTACCTTGAATCTATGTCCCCTTGTTATAGAACCCTCAACGAAGGGAAAAAGCTCCTTAGTATCCATCCTATCTGTGCCCCTCATAATTTTGTACACCTCAATCATGTCCCCCCTCAGCCTCCTCTGCTCCAAGGAAACAAACCCAATCTTCCCAGTCTCTCTTCATAGCTGAAGCGCTCCAGCCCTGGTAACATCCTGGTGAATCTCCTCTGCACCCTCTCCAAAGCGATCACATCCTTCCTGTCGTGCAGCGACCAGAACTGCACACAGTACTCCAGCTGTGGCCTAACCAGTGTTTTATACAGCTCCATCATAACCTCCTTGCTCTTATATTCTATGCCTCGGCTAATAAAGGCAAGTATCCCATATGCCTTCTTTACCACCTTATCTACCTGTTCCGCCGCCTTCAGGGATCTGTGAACTTGCACACCAAGATCCCTCTGACCCTCTGTCTTGCCTAGGGTCCTCCATTCATTGTGTATTCCCTTGCCTTGTTAGTCCCTCCAAAGTGCATCACCTCGCACTGGTGGAGTCATTTTCTATTTGAGATAGACGATGACTCTTGGGGTCCTGAATTGGTGCTGGAAGTCCGTCTGTCGCCCCGTCTCCGTCTGTCGCCCCGTCTCCGTCTGTCGCCCCGTCTCCGTCTGTCGCCCCGTCTCCGTCTGTCGCCCCGTCTCCGTCTGTCCGCCCCGTCTCCGTCTGTCGCCCCGTCTCCGTCTGTCGCCCCGTCTCCGTCTGTCGCCCCGTCTCCGTCTGTCGCCCCGTCTCCGTCTGTCGCCCCGTCTCCGTCTGTCGCCCCGTCTCCGTCTGTCGCCCCGTCTCCGTCTGTCGCCCCGTCTCCGTCTGTCGCCCCGTCTCCCGTCTGTCGCCCCTCTAACTCTCTTCTTCCTCTCCAGCCCTGGAGTGATTGTCACTGAAATCCACAAGCGAGCAGGCCTGAGTGAGGGGAGTTACAAGGAGGTAGGTTACGGAATGGTATCACAGGAGGGTCGGGTCTGGGCTGCTGGGTTCTGAACCTGAGCTGTGCACTCAGTGACCCCTCACTGTAGCACTCGACTATTGTTGGACCTCCCTCTGTAATGGAGAGAGGCTCAGTCGGTACACGTTAGGGTGCTTCCCTTGGGGACGGACCTCTGCTTTCAGTTTTTGGATCCAGTTGAACTCTGGAGTCTCAAAATGACAGCACAGGAGACCGTTCGGCCCATTGAGCTTATGCCTGGAGACGCATACTCCAATACTCCAATCCTTGTTCCCTGCCCTCCGTGTCCCGTCAAAACACCCCCAGGGCAGGTACAGCACGGGTTAGATACAGAGTAAAGCTCCCTCTCTCTCACATCCACCTATGATGCTCTTGTCCCCAGCAAATGCCTTACTTTCTCCCATCCCAGTCTTTTCCCCTAATCTGGGCCACATCTTCGCTCCCTTAAATCCAAGGGATGCAGATTTGAGCGTATATTTGGTGCACAATTGGTTCAGCCATTCATCGCCAGATCTGGCTGGACCACATAAAGCACTATCGGGTCCTGCTCTCCTCTGACAAAACTGCTCACTATTCCAGGATCATCCTGGAATGTAACGATAACCCCCGGCTTCTCTTCTCCGCTACAAACCGTCCTCTTAAACCCCTCCCCCCTCCCCCCTCCACCCTCACCTCCAACAACAAGTGCGAGGAGCTCATGGAATTCTTTGTCACTAAGATTGAGACCATCCGTTCCGCTGCCTCTGTCACTTCCCTCCCTTCCCTTAGCCCACCGAGCCAAACTTCCCCTCCGGTTCCCCCTGCCCCAGCCCTGAACTCACATCTTTCTCTAGTTTCTCTCCCCTCTCCCCTCGTTCACTCTCCGAGCTCATTTTGACCATGAGACCCACCTCCTCCTGTGTTCACCTTATTCCCACCAAACTGCTGACCACTCAACAATTTAGATATTGTTAACGGTTCCCTCTCCTCAGGTACTGTCTCCCTCCTTCTCAAATCTGCCGTCACCACCCCCTCAAAAAAAAAACCCCACCCTTGACCCCTCTGTCCTTGTAAACTATTGCCCCCTCTCCAACCTCCCTTTCCTCTCAAGTCCTTGGACGTGTTGTCACCTCCCAAATCCGTGCCCATCTTTCCCCAACTCCATGTTTGAACCTCTCCAATCAGGTTTGCCCCCCTGCCACAGCACTGAAACGGCCCTTATCAAAGTCACAAATGACATCCTGTGTGACTGTGACCGTGGTGAACTCTCCCTCCTCATCCTTCTCCACCTGTCTGCAGCCTCTCACACGGTGACCACACCATCCTCCTCCAACGCCTCTCCTCCGTTGTCCAGCTGGGTGGGACTGCCCTCTCCTGGTTCCACTCACACCTATTCAATCCTGGCCAGAGAATCACCTGCAATGGCTTCTCTTCCCACTCCCGCACCGTTACCTCTGGAGTCCCCCAAGGATCTATCCTCGGCCCCCTCCTATTCCTCATCTCCATGCTGCCCCTCGGAGACATCATCCGAAAACACGACGTCAGATTCCACATGTACACTGACGACACCCAGCTCTACCTCACCATCACCTCCCTCGACCCCTCCACTGTCTCTGATTTGTTACACTGCTTGTCCGACATCCAGTACTGGATGAGCAAAAGATTTCCTCCCAACTAAATATTAGGAAGATCGAAGCCATTGTCTTCAGTCCCCGCCACAAACTCCGTTCCCCATCCACCGACTCCATCCCTCTCCCTGCCCACTGTCTGAGGCTGAACCAGACTGTTCGCAACCTCATCGTCCTATTTGACTGTGAGATGAGCTTCCGATCACATTCTCTCCATCACCAAGACCGCCTACTTCCACCTCCGTAACATCGTCCCTGCCTCAGCTCATCTACTGTTGAAACCCTCATCCGTGCCTTTGTTACCCCCCAGACTCGACTATTCCAATGCTCCCCTGCCCGGCCTCCCATCTTCCACCCTCCATAAACTTGAGCTCATCCAAAACTCTGCCGCCCGTATCTTACCTTGCACCAAGCCCTGTTCACCCATCACCCCTGTGCTCACTGACCTACATTGGCTCCTGGTTCCCCAACACCTCCAATTTAAAATTTTCATCCTTGTGTTCAAATCCTTCCATGCCCTCACACCTCCCTATCTCTAACCTCCTCTAACCCAATACTTTCCCGCTCTCTGAACACTCCGTTTTCCAATTCTGGCCTCTTGTGCATCCCCCTCCCTTCATCCCACCATTGGCGGCCATGCCATCAGCGCCTCGGCCCTAAGCTCTGGAATTCCCTCCCTAAACCTCTCCACTCTCTCCCTCTCTCTCCTTTTTAAGACGTTCCTAAAACCCACCTCCTCAACCAAGTTTTTGGTCACCCCCTCCTAATATCTCCTGTGGCTCAGTGGTCGTTCTGATTATGTCTCTCTGATGCACCTGGGAAAACTTTACTAGGTTAAAGTTGCTTTTTTTTAATTACGTGTTGTCGGGATATGGGTGATACTGTCGAGGCCTAATTGCCCTTGAGAAGGAGGTGGTGAGCCTCTGACTTGATCCGCTGCAGTCCGTGTGATTAAGGTTCTCCCACAGTGCTGTTAGGTCGGGATTTAGGCAAGTGGAGAGTATTCCATCACCCTCCTGACTTGTGCCTTGTAGATGGTGGAAAGGCTTTGGGAAGTCAGGAGGTGAGTCACTCGCCGCAGAATACCCAGCCTCTGACCTGCTCTTGTAGCCACAGTATTTATATGACTGGTCCAGTTAAGTTTCTGGTCAATGGTGACCCCCAGGATGTTGATGGTGGGGGGATTCGGTGATGGTAATGCCGTTGAATGTCAAGGGGAGTTGGTTAGACTCTCTCTTGTTGGAGATGGTCATTGCCTGGCACTTGTCTGGTGTGAATGTTACTTGTCACTTATCAGCCCAAGCCTGGTCTTGCTGTGGGCTGGCATGGGACTGTTTCATTATCAGAGGAGTTGTGAACGGAGCTGAACACTCCAATCATCAGCGAGCAGCCCCACTTCTGAGGGAAGGTCATTGATGAAGCAGCTGAAGATGGTTGGGCCTAGGACACTGCCCTGAGGAACTCCATTGGGCCTAGGGACACTTGCCCTGAGGAACTCCTGCAGCAATGCCCTGGGGCTGAGATGGTTGCCTTCAATAACCAGGCGGTAGCATTGGGGGGGGGGGGGGGGGGGGGGGGGAGAGTGGGGTGGGGGGAGGATTAGTAGCGAGTCGGGGGGGGAGGCAAAAAAGTGGGAACGGGGAGAATGTTGCAGTGAGGGGGAGGGGTAGCAGTGAGTGGTGGGGGAAAGAATGAGAATGGGCGACAGGGTTGCAGTGGGGGGAGTGGGGAGGGGGTTGGAGGGGAAGGGGGTAGCAGCAAGGTGGGGGGGAGGATTGGGGACATGGACAGGGACAGGGTTGCAGTGAGGGGAATGGGGGAGGCGGAGGGTAGTAGCAAGGTTGGGGGGGAGGAGTGGGGGAGAGGGGTAGCAGTGAGGTGGGGGGGGAGGAGTGGGGACAGGGGTACAGTGGGAGGTGGGGCTCGGGGAACGTGCCAGTTCTGACTACATCCCTTCTTTCCTTTTCAGTTCCTGAATAAATGTAAGGTGACCCACGCCCTGGGACGTCCGGGGACAGTGGATGAAGTGGCCCAAGCAATCGCGTTCCTGGCCTCCGACGCAGCCTCCTTCATCACTGGTGTCACGTTGCCTGTGGATGGTGGGCGACATGCCATGTGCCCACGCTGAGCGGGGTAAACCCCGTGTACGGTGGGAGGGTGCGCCAGCTGTCTCCGAGGGGCATTCAGAGCCAGTTTAGTTTTGTATTTCCCAGTGGCCCCAGCAGGTGCATCGATTGAAACCCCATCACTGTGTCTGAGTTTATAAGGAGAAGGGTTTTCCGTGTATTCTGAGTCCGGACGTGATGTTTTGAGAAACCCCAGGGGAAGGGGTCAAAGTGCACAGCGGCCGGAGTTTTTCCATTCCACTCGATGTCTCCTTTTCAGTTGGATCAAAATCAATAAAAATTTGCATTTCTCTCGTTCTGAAGAATGTTGTTTATTTTATTTTCACTGTGGTAGAATTTTGTACAAATTGAGATTGATTTCCTCCCCCTCCTGTCTCCTCCCCTTTTTCTTTCTCTCTCTCTCTCTCTCTCTCTCTCTCCCCAGGCTTCCTTCACAGCCTCCGGTTAAAAGCCCTTCTAACCGGGTACAGATAGGTCTTGTGCTCCCGATGCTGTTATGGCTGAGTTTGGGCTCCTGGTTTCAACCACTGAGAGAATGGCATTCTGTCCATTCTACCGTTGCTGATTCACTTAAACTGTAAGCTGCTGATTTGGGCTCTGGGTGATATTTACCCACATTTAGCTGCCACCAACCAGATCTCTCAGCCCTCCTGCCAGCTCCCCACACCTTTGGTACCTTCCAGACTGGACTATTCCAATGCTCTCACTGACCAGCCTCTTATCTTCCCCCCCCCCCCCCCCCCCCCCTCCATAAACTTGAGCTCATCCAAAACTCTGCTGCCCGTATCCTAACTCCACAAAGTCCTGTTCACCCATCACCCCTGTGTGCTCGTTGACCTACATTGGTGATCCCGATCCAGGAACGCCTTTATTTTAAAATCCTCATCCTTGTTATCAAATCCCTCCATGGCCTCGCCCCTCCCTATCTCTGTAACCTGCTCCAGCCCTACATCACCCTCCGAGATCTCTGCGCTCCTCCAATTCTGGCCTCTTGCGCATCCCCTGATTTTAATCGTTCCACCATTGGCGGCCCGTGCCCTTCAGCTGCCTAGGCCCTAAGCTCTGGAATTCCTCCCTCCTAAACCTCTCCGCCTCACTACCCCTCCTTAAAACCTACCTTTTGATTAAGCTTTTTTGTCACCTGTCCTACTATCTCCTTATGTGGCGCGGTGTCAAATTTTTTTGATAATTGCTTCTTGGAAGCATCTCTTGGGACATTTTACTACATTAAAGGTGCTACATAAATGCCAGTTGTTGCAAGCACACCCATGCTGTGGTACGGATAAGGGACTTGGACAGCTTACCCAGGACTGACAATTCCTCGCTAATTGCATCCTCAACCACTGGAGGTCACGGACTGCCCACCACACCTCCCCTGACTCTCCCACTGGCAAATGCCACGTTGTTCGACACCTGCATACAGGCTTAAAATACTAGTTGATTTATTTACAGGTTTGAGTAATATACTGAAGCCCAAGTTCAGATGGGCTAGCGGAGGGATAGCACTGGTTTACGACACTACCACCAAACATTCTTCTAGCACCTTCCTTTAGGGAGGGTGCCGCTAATAATGGACCCATCTCAACTGAAATAATTCCCAGGCTGTTCCTCTATTGCCAGGTAGGTTCCATGATGCATCACTTACAAAAGGTATGGAATTAACTAAAGGACAATGGAGACAGTGAGACTAAAGACAGACAAAGTCAGTCCACAAGGGGTTAAAATACCCTTCTAGCATAGTATTTCTTAGTTTAATAAAGTGACAGGCCAGCTCTGAAACGGGTCGCAGATGCCCATTAGTGTGTGGACTGACTGCTGATCGGAGCAAAAGATGAGTGATGTCGTCCATGTCCGCTGCCGGGGATCGTCACCCCTCTGATACTTCTCGGCCTTTTGGCTAAGATCAAGTGGTCAAGTGGGGGAAGGCAACCATTTGGAGCCTTCCTGCCATTGTATGCCGGGGGGGATGCAGTCAGGGAGAAATCCCCTCGGGCAGAGTGTGGAGCTTTGGCTTGATGTAATGTCACTGCAAAGGAATCTGGAATGAATGTGTAATGCAATAAGGCACCCCAGAGTGTCATAAAAAAAAACCTGTCCTTCCTGATGGATGCGGCAAGCGGCTCAACATTGAGCTGTCAAACCAATCTGGTGACACAGCACCTGATCCTGCCACAAATATCTCCCAGATCACTGACTCTTTTTACACATGGGGTCAGAGTACACATTGCTGTCTGGAATGCAATGCCTCACCTTGAAGGCATTATCCTGTGGGAGTCCTGCCTCCCACCCTCTGGTGCTGCCCCAGCTGCTGTATCGCCAACATTCTCAGTGTTTTTATTTCAGATTGTCAACAGTTTCTATTTATTTTAATTTGCATGAAATGTAGTCACACAAACAGGGAACATCACATTGCTCAAAATTCCAGGTGCTGCTGGGGCTCTGGGGGATCAAGGTCAAAGGTCCAAGGTCACGGTCAGCGAGCGGCCGCCATCCATTTTGCCACTTCGCTATTTTGGCGGCGCGGAGCCGCCGTCCAGTCGCTGCCATGGTGACGGTGCTGAGGAGCGGGGCCTGGGCGTGGCGGGGACTCGGAGCCCGAGGATGGAGGCTCGGCCCGGGGGTATGGGCAGGCCCGGGGTCGCGGCCTCGGGCAGCGGCAGCCGGTTACCGGCCCCAACCCGGAGTCATAACAGGTAAATGGGGCCGGGCCGACAGCGGACCGATCACCACCGCCCCCCCCCCCGATCACCACCGCCCCCCCCCCCCGATCACCACCGCCCCCCACCCCGCCCCCCCCCCCCCCCGATCACCACCGCCCCCACTCCCCGCCCCCCCCCCCCGATCACCACCGCCCCCCCCCCCCGATCACCACCGCCCCCACTCCCCGCCCCCCCCCCCCGATCACCACCGCCCCCCACTCCCCGCCCCCACTCCCCGATCACCACCGCCCCCCCCCCCCCGATCACCACCGCCCCCCCCCCCGATCACCACCGCCCTCCCACTCCCCGCCCCCCCCCCCGATCACCACCGCCCCCCCCCCCGATCACCACCGCCCCCACTCCCCGCCCCCCCCCCCCGATCACCACCGCCCCCACTCCCCGCCCCCACTCCCCGATCACCACCGCCCCCCCCCCCGATCACCACCGCCCCCCCCCCGATCACCATCGCCCCCACTCCCCGCCCCCCCCCCCGATCACCACCGCCCCCCCCCCGATCACCACCGCCCCCCCCCCCGATCACCACCGCCCCCACTCCCCGCCCCGCCCCCCGATCACCCACCTACCCACCTCTCCACTCCCCCCTCACCTCCCCCGCTCTCCCCCCCCCCCCCCCCCCCCCGATCACCACCTCCCCCCCCATCCCCTCTGTCTCTCTCTCTCTCCCCGATCCCCTCTGTCTCTCTCTCTCTCTCCCCGATCCCCTCTGTCTCTCCCTCTCTCCCCGATCCCCTCTGTCTCTCTCTCTCTCCCCGATCCCCTCTGTCTCTCTCTCTCTCCCCGATCCCCTCTGTCTCTCTCTCTCTCCCCGATCCCCTCTGTCTCTCTCTCTCTCTCTCCCCGATCCCCTCTGTCTCTCTCTCTCTCTCCCCCGATCCCCTCTGTCTCTCCCTCTCTCCCCGATCCCCTCTGTCTCTCTCTCTCCCCGATCCCCTCTGTCTCTCTCTCTCCCGATCCCCTCTGTCTCTCTCTCTCTCCCCGATCCCCTCTGTCTCTCTCTCTCCCCGATCCCCTCTGTCTCTCTCTCTCTCCCCGATCCCCTCTGTCTCTCTCTCTCTCCCCGATCCCCTCTGTCTCTCTCTCTCTCCCCGATCCCCTCTGTCTCTCTCTCTCCCCGATCCCCTCTGTCTCTCTCTCTCTCCCCGATCCCCTCTGTCTCTCTCTCTCTCCCCGATCCCCTCTGTCTCTCTCTCTCTCCCCGATCCCCTCTGTCTCTCTCTCTCTCCCCGATCCCCTCTGTCTCTCTCTCTCCCCCGATCCCCTCTGTCTCTCTCTCTCCCCGATCCCCTCTGTCTCTCTCTCTCTCCCCGATCCCCTCTGTCTCTCTCTCTCCCCCGATCCCCTCTGTCTCTCTCTCTCTCCCCGATCCCCTCTGTCTCTCTCTCTCCCCGATCCCCTCTGTCTCTCTCTCTCTCTCCCCGATCCCCTCTGTCTCTCTCTCTCCCGATCCCCTCTGTCTCTCTCTCTCTCCCCGATCCCCTCTGTCTCTCTCTCTCTCCCCGATCCCCTCTGTCTCTCTCTCTCTCCCCGATCCCCTCTGTCTCTCTCTCTCCCCGATCCCCTCTGTCTCTCTCTCTCTCCCGATCCCCTCTGTCTCTCTCTCTCTCCCTGATCCCCTCTGTCTCTCTCTCCCCCCCCATCCCCTCTGTCTCTCTCTCTCTCCCCGATCCCCTCTGTCTCTCTCTCTCTCCCCGATCCCCTCTGTCTCTCTCTCTCTCCCCGATCCCCTCTGTCTCTCCCTCTCTCCCCGATCCCTCTGTCTCTCTCTCTCTCCCGATCCCCTCTGTCTCTCTCTCTCTCCCCGATCCCCTCTGTCTCTCTCTCTCTCCCCGATCCCCTCTGTCTCTCTCTCTCCCCGATCCCCTCTGTCTCTCTCTCTCTCCCCGATCCCCTCTGTCTCTCTCTCTCTCCCCGACCCCCTCTGTCTCTCTCTCTCTCCCCGATCCCCTCTGTCTCTCTCTCTCTCCCCGATCCCCTCTGTCTCTCTCTCTCCCCCGATCCCCTCTGTCTCTCTCTCTCTCCCCGATCCCCTCTGTCTCTCTCTCTCTCCCCGATCCCCTCTGTCTCTCTCTCTCTCCCCGATCCCCTCTGTCTCTCTCTCTTCCCCGATCCCCTCTGTCTCTTCTCGCTCTCTCTCTCCCGATCCCCTCTGTCTCTCTCTCTCCCGATCCCCTCTGTCTCTCTCTCTCCCGATCCCTCTGTCTCTCTCTCTCCCCGATCCCCTCTGTCTCTCTCTCTCCCCGATCCCCTCTGTCTCTCTCTCTCTCCCCGATCCCCTCTGTCTCTCTCTCTCCCCGATCCCCTCTGTCTCTCTCTCTCTCCCCGATCCCCTCTGTCTCTCTCTCTCCCCGATCCCCTCTGTCTCTCTCTCTCTCCCCGATCCCCTCTGTCTCTCTCTCTCTCCCCGACCCCCTCTGTCTCTCTCTCTCTCTCCCCGATCCCCTCTGTCTCTCTCTCTCTCCCCGATCCCCTCTGTCTCTCTCTCTCTCCCCGATCCCCTCTGTCTCTCTCTCTCTCCCCGATCCCCTCTGTCTCTCTCTCTCTCCCCGATCCCCTCTGTCTCTCTCTCTCTCCCCCGATCCCCTCTGTCTCTCTCTCTCCCCGATCCCCTCTGTCTCTCTCTCTCTCCCCGATCCCCTCTGTCTCTCTCTCTCTCCCCGATCCCCTCTGTCTCTCTCTCTCTCCCCCGATCCCCTCTGTCTCTCTCTCTCTCCCCCGATCCCCTCTGTCTCTCTCTCTCTCCCCGATCCCCTCTGTCTCTCTCTCTCCCCGATCCCCTCTGTCTCTCTCTCTCTCCCCGATCCCCTCTGTCTCTCTCTCTCTCCCCGATCCCCTCTGTCTCTCTCTCTCCCCGATCCCCTCTGTCTCTCTCTCTCTCTCCCGATCCCCTCTGTCTCTCTCTCTCTCCCCGATCCCCTCTGTCTCTCTCTCTCTCCCCGATCCCCTCTCTCTCTCTCTCTCTCCCCGATCCCCTCTGTCTCTCCCTCTCTCCCCGATCCCTCTGTCTCTCTCTCTCTCCCGATCCCCTCTGTCTCTCTCTCTCTCCCCGATCCCCTCTGTCTCTCTCTCTCTCCCGATCCCCTCTGTCTCTCCCTCTCTCCCCGATCCCCTCTGTCTCTCTCTCTCTCCCCCGATCCCCTCTGTCTCTCTCTCTCTCTCTCTCCCCGATCCCCTCTGTCTCTCTCTCTCTCCCCGATCCCCTCTGTCTCTCTCTCTCTCCCCGATCCCCTCTGTCTCTCTCTCTCCTCCCCGATCCCCTCTGTCTCTCTCTCTCTCCCCGATCCCCTCTGTCTCTCTCTCTCTCTCCCCGATCCCCTCTGTCTCTCTCTCTCTCCCCGATCCCCTCTGTCTCTCTCTCTCTCTCCCGATCCCCTCTGTCTCTCTCTCTCTCCCCGATCCCCTCTGTCTCTCTCTCTCTCCCCGATCCCCTCTGTCTCTCTCTCTCCCCGATCCCCTCTGTCTCTCTCTCTCTCTCCCGATCCCCTCTGTCCTCTCTCTCTCTCCCGATCCCCTCTGTCTCTCTCTCTCTCCCGATCCCCTCTGTCTCTCTCTCTCTCTCCCCGATCCCCTCTGTCTCTCTCTCTCTCCCCGATCCCCCTCTGTCTCTCTCTCTCTCCCCGATCCCCTCTGTCTCTCTCTCTCTCCCCGATCCCCTCTGTCTCTCTCTCTCTCCCGATCCCCTCTGTCTCTCTCTCTCTCCCCGATCCCCTCTGTCTCTCTCTCTCTCCCGATCCCCTCTGTCTCTCTCTCTCTCCCGATCCCCTCTGTCTCTCTCTCTCTCTCCCCGATCCCTCTGTCTCTCTCTCTCTCCCCGATCCCCCCTGTCTCTCTCTCTCCCCCGATCCCCTCTGTCTCTCTCTCTCCCCCCGATCTCCTCTGTCTCTCTCTCTCTCTCCCCGATCCCCTCTGTCTCTCTCTCTCTCTCCCGATCCCCTCTGTCTCTCTCTCTCCCCGACTCCCCTCTGTCTCTCTCTCTCTCCCCGATCCCCTCTGTCTCTCTCTCTCTCCCCCATCCCCTCTGTCTCTCTCTCTCTCTCTCCCCGATCCCCTCTGTCTCTCTCTCTCTCTCTCCCCGATCCCCTCTGTCTCTCCCTCTCTCCCCCGATCCCCTCTGTCTCTCTCTCTCTCCCCCGATCCCCTCTGTCTCTCTCTCTCTCCCCCGATCCCCTCTGTCTCTCTCTCTCTCTCTCCCCGATCCCCTCTGTCTCTCTCTCTCTTCCCGATCCCCTCTGTCTCTCTCTCTCCCCGATCCCCCTCTGTCTCTCTCTCTCTCCCCGATCCCCTCTGTCTCTCTCTCTCTCCCCGATCCCCTCTGTCTCTCTCTCTCTCCCCGATCCCCTCTGTCTCTCTCTCTCTCCCCGATCCCCTCTGTCTCTCTCTCTCCCCGATCCCCTCTGTCTCTCTCTCTCTCCCCGATCCCCTCTGTCTCTCTCTCTCTCCCCGATCCCCTCTGTCTCTCTCTCTCTCCCCGATCCCCTCTGTCTCTCTCTCTCTCCCCGATCCCCTCTGTCTCTCTCTCTCTCCCCGATCCCCTCTGTCTCTCTCTCTCTCTCCCCGATCCCCTCTGTCTCTCTCTCTCTCCCCGATCCCCTCTGTCTCTCTCTCTCTCCCCGATCCCCTCTGTCTCTCTCTCTCTCCCCGATCCCCTCTGTCTCTCTCTCTCTCCCCGATCCCCTCTGTCTCTCTCTCTCTCCCCGATCCCCTCTGTCTCTCTCTCTCTCTCCCCGAACACCTCTGTCTCTCTCTCTCTCCCCGATCCCCTCTGTCTCTCTCTCTCTCCCCCGATCCCCTCTGTCTCTCTCTGTTTCTCCGATCCCCTCTGTCTCTCTCTCTTACTCTCTCTCCCCGATCCCCTCTGTCTCTCTCTCTCTCCCCGATCCCCTCTGTCTCTCTCTCTCTCCCCCGATCCCCTCTGTCTCTCTCTCTCTCCCCCCGATCCCCTCTGTCTCTCTCTCTCCCCCCGATCCCCTCTGTCTCTCTCTCTCTCCCCGATCCCCTCTGTCTCTCTCTCTCCCCGATCCCCTCTGTCTCTCTCTCTCTCCCCGATCCCCTCTGTCTCTCTCTCTCTCCCCGATCCCCTCTGTCTCTCTCTCTCCCCGATCCCCTCTGTCTCTCTCTCTCTCTCCCCGATCCCCTCTGTCTCTCTCTCTCTCCCCGATCCCCTCTGTCTCTCTCTCTCTCCCCGATCCCCTCTCTCCTCTCTCTCTCTCCCCGATCCCCTCTGTCTCTCCCTCTCTCCCCGATCCCCTCTGTCTCTCTCTCTCTCTCCCCGATCCCCTCTGTCTCTCTCTCTCTCCCTCGATCCCCTCTGTCTCTCTCTCTCTCCCCGATCCCCTCTGTCTCTCCTCTCTCCCCGATCCCCTCTGTCTCTCTCTCTCTCCCCGATCCCCTCTGTCTCTCTCTCTCTCTCTCCCCGATCCCCTCTGTCTCTCTCTCTCTCCCCGATCCCCTCTGTCTCTCTCTCTCTCCCCGATCCCCTCTGTCTCTCTCTCTCTCCCCGATCCCCTCTGTCTCTCTCTCTCTCCCCGATCCCCTCTGTCTCTCTCTCTCTCCCCGATCCCCTCTGTCTCTCTCTCTCTCCCCGATCCCCTCTGTCTCCTCTCTCTCTCCCGATCCCCTCTGTCTCTCTCTCTCTCCCCGATCCCCTCTGTCTCTCTCTCTCTCCCCGATCCCCTCTGTCTCTCTCTCTCTCCCCGATCCCCTCTGTCTCTCTCTCTCCCCCGATCCCCTCTGTCTCTCTCTCTCTCCCTGATCCCCTCTGTCTCTCTCTCTCTCCCCCGATCCCCTCTGTCTCTCTCTCTCTCCCCGATCCCCTCTGTCTCTCTCTCTCTCCCCGATCCCCTCTGTCTCTCTCTCTCTCCCCGATCCCCTCTGTCTCTCTCTCTCTCCCCGATCCCCTCTGTCTCTCTCTCTCCCCGATCCCCTCTGTCTCTCTCTCTCTCCCCGATCCCCTCTGTCTCTCTCTCTCCCCGATCCCCTCTGTCTCTCTCTCTCTCCCCGATCCCCTCTGTCTCTCTCTCTCTCTCCCCGATCCCTCTGTCTCTCTCTCTCTCCCCGATCCCCCCTGTCTCTCTCTCTCCCCGATCCCCTCTGTCTCTCTCTCTCCCCCCGATCTCCTCTGTCTCTCTCTCTCTCCCCCGATCCCCTCTGTCTCTCTCTCTCTCTCTCCCCGATCCCCTCTGTCTCTCTCTCTCCCCGATCCCCTCTGTCTCTCTCTCTCTCCCCGATCCCCTCTGTCTCTCTCTCTCTCCCCGATCCCCTCTGTCTCTCTCTCTCTCCCCGATCCCCTCTGTCTCTCTCTCTCTCTCTCCCCGATTCCCCTCTGTCTCTCTCTCTCTCTCTCCCCCGATCCCCTCTGTCTCTCCCTCTCTCCCCGATCCCCTCTGTCTCTCTCTCTCTCCCCGATCCCCTCTGTCTCTCTCTCTCTCCCCGATCCCCTCTGTCTCTCTCTCTCTCTCCCCGATCCCCTCTGTCTCTCTCTCTCTTCCCGATCCCCTCTGTCTCTCTCTCTCCCCGATCCCCTCTGTCTCTCTCTCTCTCTCCCCGATCCCCTCTGTCTCTCTCTCTCTCCCCGATCCCCTCTGTCTCTCTCTCTCTCCCCGATCCCCTCTGTCTCTCTCTCTCTCCCCGATCCCCTCTGTCTCTCTCTCTCTCCCCGATCCCCTCTGTCTCTCTCTCTCTCTCCCCGATCCCCTCTGTCTCTCTCTCTCTCCCCGATCCCCTCTGTCTCTCTCTCTCTCCCCGATCCCCTCTGTCTCTCTCTCTCTCCCCGATCCCCTCTGTCTCTCTCTCTCTCCCCGATCCCCTCTGTCTCTCTCTCTCTCCCCGATCCCCTCTGTCTCTCTCTCTCTCCCCGATCCCCTCTGTCTCTCTCTCTCTCCCCCGATCCCCTCTGTCTCTCTCTCTCTCCCCGATCCCCTCTGTCTCTCTCTCTCTCCCCGATCCCCTCTGTCTCTCTCTCTCTCCCCGATCCCCTCTGTCTCTCTCTCTCTCTCCCCGAACACCTCTGTCTCTCTCTCTCTCCCCGATCCCCTCTGTCTCTCTCTCTCTCCCCGATCCCCTCTGTCTCTCTCTGTTTCTCCGATCCCCTCTGTCTCTCTCTCTTACTCTCTCTCCCCGATCCCCTCTGTCTCTCTCTCTCCCCGATCCCCTCTGTCTCTCTCTCTCTCCCCGATCCCCTCTGTCTCTCTCTCTCTCTCTCCCCGATCCCCTCTGTCTCTCTCTCTCCCCGATCCCCTCTGTCTCTCTCTCTCTCTGATCCCCTCTGTCTCTCTCTCTCTCTCCCGATCCCCTCTGTCTCTCTCTCTCTCCCCGATCCCCTCTGTCTCTCTCTCTCTCTGATCCCCTCTGTCTCTCTCTCTCTCCCCGATCCCCTCTGTCTCTCTCTCTCTCACTCTCTCTCCCCGATCCCCTCTGTCTCTGTCTCTCTTTCTCTCTCTCCCCCCGATCCCCTCTGTCTCTCTCTCTCTCTCTCTCCCCCCGATCCCCTCTGTCTCTGTCTCTCTCTCTGTCTCTCCCCGATCCTCTCTGTCTCTGTCTCTCTTTCTCTTTCTCCCCCCCGATCCCCTCTGTCTCTGTCTCTCTCTCTCTCCCCCCGATCCCCTCTGTGTGTGTCTCTCTCTCTCTCTCTTCCCCCCCCCCCCCCTCCCCACCGTTCCACATTAACTTGCTCTCTTTGTCTCTGGGTTCAGTGTATTGACTGTCGCTTGTCTGTAACAGATACCAGTAATCGGTTGCTGCACGCAGATCAGGCGGCGAGTGCTGACACGTTGGGTGAGGACAGGTATTACTGCCTGTACCAAACACACATCCCCACCAACCCTCTGCAGAAAGTGCTGCTGGCCATCGGCTCCGCCTTCATGTCTTTGTATGATCCATACCGGCATGGTGAGTATATTCATATAGATTGGGAAGAGCAGAGTAGCTCAATTTGTGAATTTCTTGAGTGTATTCAAGATAGCTTTCCTGGAGCAATATGTTGTAGAACCAACAAGAGGGCAGGACATACTAGATTTAGTAATGAGTAAAAAGCCAGACTTAGCTAATAATCTAACAGTAGGGGAACATTTATGACAGTGATTATAATATGATCGAATTCAATGTTAGGTTTGAAAAGGAGAAACGTAACAGTTACTAAGATTCTCGATTTTGGTAAGGCTAACTTAAACGGGATTCGACAGAAACTAACAACAGCAAATTTGGTCAAAACTGTTATCGGGTAAAACTACAGATAAGCACAGCGAGAGCGCGGGGAGATAAAGCTCGGCAGCTCGCGAATAAAAGTGAGAGCACAGCGAGAGCGCGGGGAGATAAAGCTCGGAGGCTCACGATTAAAAGCGGTGAGAGCACAGCGAGAGCGCGGGGAGATAAAGCTCGGAGGCTCACGATTAAAAGCGGTGAGAGCACAGCGAGAGCGCGGGGAGATAAAGCTCGGAGGCTCGAGATTAAAAGTGAGAGCACAGTGAGAGCGCGGGGAGATAAAGCTCGGAGGCTCGAGATTAAAAGTGAGAGCACAGCGAGAGCGCGGGGAGATAAAGCTCGGAGGCTCGAGATTTAAAAGTGAGAGCACAGCGAGAGCGCGGGGAGATAAAGCTCGGAGGCTCACGATTAAAAGTGAGAGCACAGCGAGAGCGCAGGGAGATAAAGCTCGGAGGCTCGTGATTAAAAGTGAGAGCACAGCGAGAGCGCGGGAGATAAAGCTCAGCAGCTCACGATTAAAAGCGAGAGCGCGGGAGATAAAGCTCGAAGGCTCATTATTAAAAGCGGTGAGAGCGCGGGGAGATAAAGCTCGGAGGCTCATTATTAAAAGCGGTGAGAGCACAGCGAGAGCGCGGGGAGATAAAGCTCGGAGGCTCATTATTAAAAGCGGGGAGAGCGCGGGGTGCGGGGAGAGCGCGGGGAGGGCGCGGGGAGAGCGCGACCAACTCAACCACACGCAGAAACTTGAAAAAGTGATGTCAGAATCAGCGCCGAGGGAAAGGAGTGGCGGAAGCTGAGGGAATTAAGAAACCTATTGCGGTAAGGATCTAGAATAATCTTTTTTTTAAAAAAAAGTAAATTTTAAAAAATAATTGAAACCTCTTTTTAAAAAAGCAATTAAATAAAAAAAATAAACAAACTAAGTAAATAAACAAAAGAACTAGAAATGTCAGTGCAGGTTCTGTGTCGGGATTGCATTTTGTGGCAGTTTGTGGGCAGTGAGACTGTTGCCATGTCTGCAGTAAATGACTCTGCCTGAGACACTCCGGCTCAGAGTCCTGGAGCTGGAATGTGAGTTAGAGAAACTCCGACACATAAGGGACGGGGAGGAATATCTGGACAGTTTTCTCCAGAATCCAGTCACACCTGGGAGGAAAGCACAGGTACAGGAGGGGAGAGTGTGACCGTCAGTCAGCAGGGTAGTGGGAACAGAGGGGAGGTAGAGAAAGATGTCCCACAGACTCTAGTCGTGTCCAACAGGTACAATGCACTTGATACCTGTGAGGATAAGGAAAAAGACTGTGGGTAGGACAGTCAGAATGCTGACCAAGGCACCATGGAACAGGGGGCTGTCTGAGGGGAGGAGGTGCAGAGTAGAAAGGTGGTAGTTATAGGAGATTTGATAATTAGAGGGATAGATAGGATTCTTTGCAGTCAGGATGGAGAGTCCCGAAGGGTGTGTTGCCTACCTGGTGCCAGGGTAGGGACATCTCGAAACGGCTCGAAAAGAATCTGGAAAGGGAGGGGGAGGGTCCAGTTGTTGTGATCCACGTTGGAACCAACGACATAGGAAAGAATAGGGAGGATATCGTGCTAAGGGAGTATCAGGAGTTAGGAACTAAATTGAAAAGCAGGACATCCAGGGTAGTAATCTCAGGATTATTACCTGAGCCACGTGCGAATTGGCATAGGGACAAACAGATCAGGAAAGTAAAGACAGGGTTGAAAGACTGGTGTAGGATGGAGGGTTCCATTTCATGGGACACTGGCACCAGTACTGGGACAGGAAGGAGCTGTACCACTGGGACGGGCTCCACCTGAACCGGAATGGGACCAGAGTCCTAACGGAAAGGATAAATAGGGTGGTTAATAAGACTTTAAGTGTGGGGGGGGGGGGGAGGGTTCAGGCAAAAATATTAGTAAAAAAGATAAAACAAGAGTAAGAAAAAGGGACTAGAGTAAAGTCCAGGCCAGTGTTGTAGAAACCATAAATACTGGGAAACAATAAAATAACTGAAATAAACACAGCTGGAGTGATAAATAAGAAAAATGATACCGTAAAAATTGTAAAAGTAAAAGGAACTACTACTAAAGATGAATTAATCTGCCTGTTCAGCAATGTATACAACATCCAAAATAAAACAGGGGAACGAGGCAATAATCTGTAGCAAGGAACCAGATGTAGTCGGAATAAATAAAACATGGCTACATAAAGGACAGGACTGGCAACTAAATATTGCAGGTTATAACATAAAGGATAGGGAAGGAAGGGGGTGGAGTAGCTGTATTAATTAGAGATAACATAATGGCAGGAGAAAAAAGGGAAATAACTAACAGAAGGATAGAAACAGGATCCATATGGATTGAAGTAAAAGATAAGAAGGGATCGATCACACTGATAGGGGTATACTACAGACCACCTAATAGTGGAAAGGAGCTGGAGGAAGGAATATGTAAGCAAATGTGTGAAATGAGTAAAGGACATAGAATAATAATCATGGAAGATTTTAACTATCCCCCAATAAACTGGTAGGGAGAGATAGGTAAAGGGGTACAGGGAATGGAGTTTTTACAGTGTGTACAGGACTCATTTCCTACCCAATATGTAAAATGCCCAACAAGAGAGGAAGCACTGCTGGATCTAGTAATGGGAAATGAACCAGAACAGGCAAGAGAAGTAAGTGTAAGGGAACATCTAGGCAATAGTGATCACAACATAATAAGGTTTAAGATAAAGATTGAGAAGTAAGACAAAGAACAAAGTAATAAATTGGAAAAACGCTGATTTTAAGGGAATGTGAATGGAACTAGGGAAAATAAACTGGAAAAATTTACTGACAAACAAAGAAATAGAACAGCAATGGGAAACATTTGAACCGGTGATTAATAGAGTTCAGGAGAAATATATTCCACTAAAAAGCAAGAACAGACTAGCCTGGAATGAAACACTATGGAAGAATAAAGAAATAAGGGCAAAATTGAAACTAAAGAAAACGGCATTCACCAAATACATAAGACAATAAAGGAGAGGATGGCAAAAGGGAATGTGAAAAGTTTAGGAAAGAAATTTTTTTTAAAATTAGGAAGGTAAAGAGAAACTACAAAATGCAATTATCAAGGAATATCAAAAAAAAGTGAGGTATTCTACAGACACATAAATAACAGAAGAAAAATCAGGATAGGGATAGGGCCACTAAGGGATGCACAAGATAAACTCACAGGTAATGACAGCGAAATGGCAGAAATATTAAACAGTTACTTTGCCTCAGTATTTATCGGGGAGACTGACACGGTGGGTATGACAGAGGAAGAGATCAAAAAAGATATAAAGACATTTAAGATGGAAAGAGGGGAGATCATTGATAAACTAATCAAACTTAGAGAGGATAAAACCCCTGGTCCGGATGGATTGTATCCATGAATATTAAAAGAGGTTTGGGAAGAGATAGCAGAGGCTCTATTACATATATATAAAAATTCATTAGAAAAGGGAATAGTGCCAGAGGACTGGCGGACAGATAATGTTATTCCTATATTTAAAAAGGGAGATAGTTCCCTGGACTGGTTCTATCGACCAGTTAGCTTAATGTCAGTGGTAGGAAAGATAATGGAATCTTTACTCAAAGATATAATAGAGAAATATCCAGAAATCAAAAATATAATAAAGAGCAGTCAGCACGGATTTCAGAAGGGAAAGTCATGCTTGACCAAACTTATTGATTTCTTTGAAGAAGTAACAGAAAGAGTAGACAAGGGTAATGTAGTAGATGTAATATATTTGGATTTTCAAAAGGCCTTCGATAAGGTACCGCATTGTAGACTCATGACTGAGGTCAGAGCATGTGGAGTCAGGGGACAAGTAGCAGAATGGATAGCAAGCTGGGTACAAAACAGAGAACAGAGAATATGGTTTAAAGGTAGTTACTCAGACTGGCAAAAGGTAGGAAGTGGTGTTCCACAAGGATCAGTGCTGGGACCACTGTTGTTCATTATTTGCATAAATGATATGGACTTGGGAATCAGAAGTACAATTTCAAAATTTGTGGACAACAGCAAATTGGGGGTGTAGTTAATACAAAGGAAGAATGTGTCAAAATACAAGAGAACATTAATAAACTTGCAGAATGGGCGTGTAATTGGCAAATGAATTTCAATATAGATAAGTGTGAGGTGGTGCATTTTGGTAGGAAGAATAAGGAGGCCACATACTGTTTGAAAAATAAGAGTCTGAACAGGGTAGAGAAGCAGAGGGATTTAGGGGTACAGATACACAAATCACTAAAAATAGTGACACCGCAGGTTAATAAGACAATTTATTAAAAAAAAGCAAATCAAGCACTGGGGTTCATTTCTAGTGGAATAGAATTGAAAAGCAGAGAAGTTATACTAAACTTGGAGTATTGTGCACAGTTCTGGTCTCCACATTATAAAAAGGATATAGAGGGTGCAAAAAAGATTTACTAGGATGATACCAGAAATGAGCGAGAGATTATACCTATCAGGAAAGATTGAACAGGCTGGGGCTCTTTTCTGTAGAAAAGAAAAGACTGAGAGGTGATCTGATAGAGGTCTTTAAGATATGAAAAGGTTTGATAGGGTAGACGTAGAGAAGATATTTCCACTTGTGGGGGAGACCAGAACTAGGAGCCATAAATATAAGATAGTCGCTAATAAATCCAATAGGGAAATCAGGAGAAACTTCTTTACCCAGAGAGTGATTAAAATGTGGAACTCGCTCCCATAAGGAGTAGTTGAGGTAAATAGCATAGATGCATTTAAGGGGGAGCGAGATAAACACATGAGGGAGAAAGGAATAGAAGGATATGTTAATAGGGTTAGATGAAGAAGGGTGGGAGGAGACTCACGTGGAACATAAATACCGGCATAGACCAGTTGGGCCAAATGGCCTGATTCTGTGCTGTACATTCTTTGTAATTCTTTGTAACACTTAGTTCAAAAAAGAATTTAGCTTAATACAGGACCAGTATATACCCCTAAGGGGCAAGAACTCTATTTACCAAATAAAACAGCCCTGGTTGACAAAAGAGGAAAGAGATCATTTTAAACTAAAGGAAAGGGGAGTAGGAGAGATAGTAAAAGCTTCAAAAAGGGAATCCAAAAAGAAACTTGCGAGGGACATGAAGATTAACACAAAATGTTTTTACAATATTAGAAGAAAAGGGGCAATGTGGGCCCTTTAAAAACAGATGTGGATAATATTGTAAATGAAAATAAGGAAATGGCAGACTTGTTGAATAATTACTGTGTGTCAGTCTTCACAGTAGAGGAAGAGGAGAATATACCTGACATTCCAGGGAAACTAATAATGAATCGAGGACTGGAATTCATTAAAGTTAACGTAAGCAAGAAAACAGTAATAGAAAGAATAATGGCACTAAAGACTGACAAATCCCCAGGCCCTGATGGTTTCCACCCCAGGGTTTTAAAGGAAGTAGGTGAGGAAATTGCAGATGCTTTAGCCATAATCTTCCAAAGCCCTCTCGATTCAGGAATTGTCCCTTTTAGATTGGAAAATTGCAAATGTAACTCCATTATTTAAGAAAGGTGAGAGAGAGAAACCAGGAAATTATAGACCTGTTAGTCTATCATCTGTTGTGGGGAAGTTATTGGAATCTATAATTAAGGACAGTGTGACTGGGCACTTAGAGGAATTTGAGCTGATTAGAGAGAGTTAACATGGATTTGTAAAGGGTAGGTCATGTCTAACGAAAGTAATTGAATTTTCAGAGGAAGTAACTAAAGTAGTGGACAGGAGAATGTCTATGGATATAGTTTACATGGACTTCCAGAAGTAACATTTGCGCCAGACAAGTGCCAGGCAATGACCATCTCTAACAAGTGAGTCTAACCACCTCCCCTTGACATTCAACGGCATTACCATCACCAAATCCCCCACCATCAACATCCTGGGGGTCACCATTGACCAGAAACTTAACTGGACCAGCCACATAAATACTGTGGCTACAAGAGCAGGTCAGAGGCTGGGTATTCTGTGGCGAGTGACTCACCTCCTGACTCCCCAAAGCCTTTCCACCATCTACAAGGCACAAATCAGGAGTGTGATGGAATACTCTCCACTTGCCTGGATGAGTGCAGCTCCAACAACACTCAAGAAGCTCCACACCATCCAGGACAAAGCAGCCCGCTTGATTGGAATCCCATTGACCACCCTAAACATTCACTCCCTTCACCACCGGCGCACTGTGGCTGCAGTGTGTACCACCCACAGGATGCACTGCAACAACGCGCCAAGGCTTCTTTGACAGCACCTCCCAAACCTGCGATCTCTATCACCTAGAAGGACAAGGGCAGCAGGCACATGGGAACAACACCACCTGCACGTTCTGCTCCAAGTCACCCACCATCCCGACTTGGAAATATATCGCCGTTCCTTCATCGTCGCTGGGTCAAAATCCTGGAACTTCCTACCTAACAGCACTGTGGGAGAACCTTCACCACACGGACTGCAGCGGTTCAAGAAGGCGGCTCATCACCACCTTCTCAAGGGCAATTAGGGATGGGCAATAAATGCCAGCGACGCCCACATCCCATGAACAAATTTAAAAATAACTTCCAGAAGGCATTCAATAAAGTTCCACATAAAAGACTGTTAGCTAAAGTTAAAGCTCATGGAATTGAAGGCAAATTATTGACCTGGTTCGGAGATTGGTTAGGCGGTAGAAGACAGAGAGTAGGGATAATGGGAATGTGTTCGAATTGGAAGGAAGTGACTGGTGATGTCCCACAAGGGTCTGCACTGGGGCCCCCAACTATTCACTATATTTATCAATGACATAGATATCACAATAGAGAGCCATGTATCCAGGTTTGCTGATGACACAAAGATTAGTGGCATAGTAAGTAGTAGTGTGGACGGGAGCATAAAATTATAGAGAGACATTGATAGATTAAGTGAGTGGGCAAAACTGTGGCAGATGGATTTCAACGCAGGTAAGTGTTATGGAGCCAAGGTGGGTGGATGGAGTTAGGATACAGATCAGCCATGATCTCATTGAATGGCGGCACGGGCTTTAGGGGCTGAATGGCCTCCTTCTGTTCCTATGTTACGTTCACTCTCACTCCCCAGATGTCCTCCTGGCTATAGGTTCTGCTAGTGTTCAACTGATCTGTGCAGAACACACAATCCCAGGTTTAATCCCTGGTCTGTGCAGATCTCAGCCATGGTAACAATTGGGGCACTACCATAGGCTATAGTGCCCGTAGATTGGCGAGGGTTTCTGCTCCCAGTCACTGTCCAGTGACCCCTGGGGAAGGTGCACGTCACTGGTGTGTGAGAAGAGGATCAGCGTCAGGATCAGCTGTCATACTCTCCATACTTAGACACCCGGCCAACACTTGCTGTCTGGTCTTGCACATCAAGAAAGGCCACGGATAAAATACACAAGACTACACTACCCACGGAGCTCTACCCCAGTGACAGTCAGCACCTTCTAGAGAGGGCAGAAAACTGGGGAAAGAGCAATTCCCTCTGCCCTGCGACTGACGCCTCGCTCTGCCCTGCGACTGACGTCTTGCTCCCCCATGCCTGTGATATATCTTACCTACCCACCCTCTCAATAATCCCTCAACCTCACCGACCCACTTCTTATCGTATCCCTTAATCCCATCTTTCTCCAGAAATCCATCTCTCGACCTTTATTCACATTGTTCCCTTCAGTATCCTTCCCTGGTAACTTAATCCACGACTCGATTCCCCTCTGGGTGATAACGTTCCCCCGACTTCCCTTCTTACTCCTTGCCCCCTCATTCTTACCCTGTACCCTGTAATTAAAACCCTTCACCACAGGGAACAGTTTGATTTAACTTTGTCAATTGTCTCCAAAATCTTGAATGGTTTAGTTTATCACCTCATTCTCTTTTCCAAAGGAAACGAGCCCAACCTCATTAACCTTTCCTCAAAACTTCGATCCGACATCTTGAAGTGTCTTCACTTTCCCCCCTGTACGTTATTGTGCTACCTGATGTGAACTCTTTTCTCCATCCACGTATTTCAGTTTATTTGATTTGTTTTCTTTTTGTCATAGATATGGTGGCTGTTCTGGGAGAAACCACAGGGCAGTTAGCAATCCAAAAAATGAGGGACAGGATGAGAAACGACCCTGAGGGACACCAGATTCTGCAGTAAGTGTGACCGTCCATTTCCACGGTGGGGTAAAGGTGGTGAGAGTTGGTAAAAGGGCTGGTGCATTTATTTACTGTCTTCAAAACAGGAAAGCTGAAATAAAAGCAGAAAGTGCCGGGAACGTACAGCCCGAATATAGAACAAGGGTCAAGAGGTCAGGACACAGTGGTGAAGGGCAAGGGTCAGAGGGCAAGACACAGTGGGTGAAGAGCAAGGGTCAAAGGGCAGGACACAGCAGGTGAAGGGGAAGGGTCAGAGAGCAGAATACAGTGGGTGAAGGGGAAGGAGCAGAGGGCAGGACACGGGGAAGGGTCAAAGGGCAGGACACAGTAGGTGAAAGGCTAGGGTCAGAGGGCAGGGCAAGGGTCAGAGGGCAAGACACAGTGGGTGAAGGACACGGGGAGAAGACATGGTACATCGGGATGCAGTGGATGAGTGACCAAGCTTAGGTTTTAAAGCCTGTACTTTGGCGAGGAAGGAGAGACAGAGAGGGGAGCGGTTCCACAGTATGAAGTCTTTTGAAACAATAGGAGAAGGACACAGTGCGATTAATCTTGATTTCAACACAGGGAGGAGGGAGAATGAGTAAGTCGGCATATTTAGAACTTAGCGGGAATAGCAGAAAGAGCTGACTACAGTGGTAAATATAAAATAGTGAGAGAGGGGGAGGGGGCAGGGCGACGGGGTCTCTGTTTCAATGCAGTATATTCCCAGTATTCTCCATTCCGAGGTGTCAGGATTTCACTGTGTCTCTGGCTGTTCTTGTTTGTAGGGAGAGGCCTCGGATCAGCACATCCACACTGGATCTGACCGGCCTGAGGGAGTTACCTGAAGGAGCATTTGGCAGGGAGTACGTCCGGTTCCTTGACGTTAATGTGAGTTTAATATTTTACCGACCTATCCCGCTCATACCTGGGGCAGTGGGAGTGTCCTGTAGTCCAGTCACCATCGTCCATCATACCTGGGGCAGTGGGAGTGTCCTGTAGTCCAGTCACCATCGTCCATCATACCTGGGGCAGTGGGAGAGTACTGCAGTATACTGTACTGTAGTCAGTCACCATCGTCCATCATACCTGGGGCAGTGGGAGAGTACTGCAGTATACTGTACTGTAGTCAGTCACCATCACCGCCTTCAATTGAACAATTGTCTTTGTAAAATGAAGGCAGACTCTTGCCTTGTGAGCGCTTGCTGCAATATCCAGGTAGTGTGGTCACTAACTCACTGCAGGACAGGGTGATGGACTTTCACTGCAGTGTACATGTACTTCTGTAACAGAGGGACAGTTTCGCTGAAGGGTATTGTCTGGCGCAAAGTGGCTGCCGCTTTCCCTACATTAGAAAAGTGACTACACTTCAAAAAAATTACTTTTTAAAAAATTCATTCATAGGATGTGGGCATCGCTGGCAAGGCCAGCATTTATTGCCCATCCCTAATTGCCCTTGAGAAGGTGGTGGTGAGCCGCCTTCTTGAACCACTGCAGTCCGTGTGGTGAAGGTTCTCCCACAGTGCTGTTAGGGAGGGAGTTCCAGGATTTTGACCCAGCGACGATGAAGGAACGGCGATATATTTCCAAGTCGGGATGGTGTGTGACTTGGAGGGGAACGTGCAGGTGGTGTTGTTCCCATGTGCCTGCTGCTCTTGTCCTTCTAGGTGGTAGAGGTCATGGGTTTGGGAGATGCCGTTGAAGAAGCCTTGGCGAGTTGCTGCAGTGCATCCTGTGGATGGTACACACTGCAGCCACTGCGTGCCGGTGGTGAAGGGAGTGAATGTTTAGGGTGGTGGATGGGGTGCCAATCAAGCGGGCTGCTTTGTCCTGGATGGTGTGGAGCTTCTTGAGTGTTGTTGGAGCTGCACTCATCCAGGTAAGTGGAGAGTATTCCATCACACTCCTGACTTGTGCCTTGTAGATGGTGGAAAGGCTTTGGGGAGTCAGGAGGTGAGTCACTCGCCGCAGAATACCCAGCCTCTGACCTGCTCTTGTAGCAACAGTATTTATGTGGCTGGTCCAGTTTAGTTTCTGGTCAGTGGTGACCCCCAGGATGTTGATGGTGGGGGATTCGCCGATGGTAATGCCGTTGAATGTCATGGGGAGGTGGTTAGACTCTCTCTTGTTGGAGATGGTCATTGTCTGGCGTGAATGTTACTTGCCACTTATCAGCCCAAGCCTGGATATTGTCCAGATCTTGATGCATGCGGGCACAGATTGAGGGGTTGTGAATGGAACTGAACACTGTGCAATCATCAGAAAACAGCCACACTTCTGACCTTATGATGGAGGGAAGGTCATTGATGAAGCAGCTTAAGATGGTTGGGCCTAGGACATTGCCCTGAGGAACTCCTGCAGCGATGTCCTGGGGCTGAGATGATTGGCCTCCAACAATCACTTCCTTTGTGCTAGGTATGACTCTAGCCACTGGAAAGTTTTCCCCCTGATTCCCACTGACTTCAATTTTACTAGGGTTCCTTGGTGCCACACTTGGTCAAATGCTGCCTTGATGTCAAGGACAGTCACTCTCACCTCACCTCAGGAATTCAGCTCTTTTGTCCATGTTTGGACCAAGGCTGTAATGAGGTCTGGAGCCGAGTGGTCCCGGCGGAACCAAAACTGAGCATCGATGAGCAGGTTATTGGTGAGTAAGTGCCGCTTGATAGCACTGTCGACGACACCTTCCATCACTTTGCTGATGATTGAGAGTAGACTGATGGGGCGGTAATTGGCCAGATTGGATTTGTCCTGCTTTTTGTGGACAGGACATACCTGGGCAATTTTCCACGTTGTCGGGCAGACGCCAGTGTTGTAGCTGTACTGGAACAGTTTGGCTAGAGGCGCAGCTAGTTCTGGAGCACAAGTCTTCAGCACTACAGCCGAGATGTTGTCGGGGCCCATAGCCTTTGCTGTATCCAGTGCACTCAGCCGTTTCTTGATATCACATGGAGTGAATCGAATTGGCTGAAGACTGGCTTCTGTGATGGTGGGGATATAGGGAGGAGGCTGAGATGGATCATCCACTCGACACTTCTGGCTGAAGATGGTTGCAAACGCTTCAGCCTTGTTTTTTGCACTCACGTGCTGGACTCCGCCATCATTGAGGATGGGGATGTTTACAGAGCCTCCTCCTCCCGTTAGTTGTTTAATTGTCCACCACCATTCACGACTGGATGTGGCAGGACTGTACTTCATTGGCTGTAAAGTGCTTTGGGATGTACTGAGATTGTGAAATTCAAGTTCTTCTAACCAATAACTCCAGTCCCCTGTGTATGGTATAGACAGAATGGGTTAGTACAGCTGCAGTATGTGCTGTGTATATCTCTGTACCTCCCACCTGTGTACATGTTTTTGTATACCTGGGGGAGAACTTCTGCACTGGTTTGATTTGCTGCATTTCTAGCAGCATTTGTAGAATTGGTTGCATCTTTTGCTGCAGTCTGTACAGTACTGTCTCCCCTCTGGACCCATGAAGACTTCGCGCTGTGTGCCAGGTGGATTATATTCTCTGAATTCCAGTAAAGGTACTGGCCACTAGGTCCCAGGTTTAGCTGGGGCTGGGGTGGGAGAGCTACAATTGGCCTCAGCATTTCTGGGCTAGGGAGGGAAGAACAATCAGTCGGGGTTGCTATTCCTGATCACTCTCCAATGAGTTCTGCGTGACAGTGGGCGTGCGTGGACGGGATTGGGCTTAGCTATGGTGCCACCAGCGGTGCAGTAGTCCATAGGCACTCAGCATCTAGGCTCACACGTGAAGAGCAAGGTACCAGAGGATGCTCATGGTTCCCCAGCAGGAGGAGTCACTGGTGAAACAAAAATCAAATCATAGAAACACTTGTATTTATATAACATCATTCACAATGTCCCAAAGCACTTTAAGCCAACAAAGTACTTTTGAAGCATAGTCACTGTTGTAATGATAGAATCATACAGCACAGGAGAGGCCATTCTGCCCATCGTGCCTGTGCCGGCTCTTTGAAAGAGCTATCCAGTTAGTCCCACTCCCCTGCGCTTTCCCCATAGCCATGCAATTTTTTCCCCTTCAAGTATTTATCCAATTCCATTTTGAAAATTATTATTGAATCTGCTTCCACCGCCCTTTCAGGCAGCGCGTTCCAGATCATCACAACTCACTGCGTTAAAAAAAAACTTCTCATCTCCCCTCTGGTTCTTTTGCCAATTATCTTAAATCTGTGTCCTCTGGTTACTGACCCTCCTGCCACTAGAAACAGTTTCTCCTTATTTACTCTATCGAAACGCCTCATGATTTTGAGCACCTCGATCAAATCATCCCGTAACCTTCTCTGCTGTAAGGAGAACAACTCCAGTTTCTGGAAGGAAGCTGGTAATTCAGGAAGTGGTAACAGGGCACTTAGAAAATCATAATATGATTAGGCAGAGTCACCATGGTTTTATGAAAGGGAAATCGTGTTTGACAAATTCATTAGAGTTTTTTGAGGGTGTAACTAGCAGTGTAGATAACGGGGAACCAGTGGATGGAGTATATTTGGATTTTCAAAAGGCATTCGATAAGGTGCCACATAAAAGGTTGTTACACAAGATTAAGGCTCATGGGGTTGGGGGTGATATATTAGCATGGATAGAGGATTGGTTAAAGGACAGAAAACAGCAACGGCTATGGGCCCCAACAACAGCCCGGCTGTAGTGCTGAAGACTTGTGCTCCAGAACTAGCCACGCCTCTAGCCAAACTGTTCCAGTACAGCTACAACACTGGCATCTACCCGACAATGTGGAAAATTGCCCAGGTATGTCCTGTCCACAAAAAGCAGGACAAATCCAATCCGGCCAATTACCGCCCCATCAGTCTACTCTCGATCATCAGCAAAGTGATGGAAGGTGTCGTCGACAGTGCTATCAAGCGGCACTTACTCACCAATAACCTGCTCACCGATGCTCAGTTTGGGTTCTGTCAGGACCACTCGGCTCCAGACCTCATTACAGCCTTGGTCCAAACATGGACAAAAGAGCTGAATTCCTGAGGTGAGGTGAGAGTAACTGCCCTTGACATCAAGGCAGCATTTGACTGAGTGTGGCACCAAGAAGCCCTAGTAAAATTGAAGTCAATGGGAATCAGGCAGAAAACTCTCCAGTGGCTAGAGTCATACCTAGCACAAAGGAAGATGGTAGTGGTTTTTGGAGGCCAATCATCTCAGCCCCAGGACATTGCTGCAGGAGTTCCTCAGGGCAGTGTCCTAGGCCCAACCATCTTCAGCTGCTTCATCAGTGACCTTCCCTCCATCATAAGGTCAGAAATGGGGATGTTCGCTGATGATTGCACAGTGCTCAGTTCCATTCGCAACCCCTCAGATAATGAAGCAGTCCATGCCCGCATGCATCAAGACCTGGACAACGTCCAGGCTTGGGCTGATAAGTGGCAAGTAAAATTCGCGCCAGATAAGTGCCAGGCAATGACCATCTCCAACAAGAGAGTCTAACCACTTCCCCTTGACATTCAACGGCATTACCATCACTGAATCCCCCACCATCAACATCCTGGGGGTCACCATTGACCAGAAATTTAACTGGACCAGCCATATAAATACTGTGGCTACAAGAGCAGATCAGAGGCTGGGTATTCTGTGGCGAGTGACACACCACCTAACTCCCCAAAGCCTTTCCACCATCTACAAGGCACAAGTCAGGAGTGTGATGGAATACTCTCCACTTGCCTGGATGAGTGCAGCTCCAACAACACTCAAGAAGCTTGACACATCCAGGACAAAGCAGCCCGCTTGATTGGCACCCTATCCACCACCCTAAACATTCACTCCCTTCACCACCAGCGCACCGTGGCTGCAGTGTTTACCATCAACGGGATGCACTGCAGCAACTTGCCAAGGCTTCTTCGACAGAACCTCCCAAACCCGCGACCTCTACCACCTAGAAGGATAAGGGCAGCAGGCACATGGGAACAACACCACCTGCATGTTCCCCTCCAAGTCACACACCATCCCGACTTGGAAATATATCGCCGTTCCTTCGTCGTCACTGGGTCAAAATCCTGGAACTCCCTTCCTAACAGCACTGTGGGAGAACCTTCACCACACGGACTGCAGCGGTTCAAGAAGGTGGCTCACCACCACCTTCTCAAGGACAATTAGGGATGGGCAATAAATGCTGGCCTTGCCAGCGAAGCCCACATCCCATGAATGAATTAAAAACAAAACGGGTCATACTCAGGTTGGCAGGCTGTAACTAGTGGGGTGCCACAAGGATCAGTGCTTGGGCCTCAGCTATTTACAATCTATATTAATGACTTAGATGAAGGGACCAAGTGTAATGTATCCAAGCGTGCTGATGATACAAAGCTAGGTGGCAAAGTAAGCTGTGAGGAGGACACAGAGTCTGCAAAGGGATATAGACAGGTTAAGTGAATGGGCAAGAAGGTGGCAGATGGAGTATAATGTGGGGAAATGTGAAATTATTCACTTTGGTAGGAAGATAGAAAAACAGAATATTGTTTAAATGGTGAGAAACTATTAAATGTTGATGTTCAAAGAGACTTGGGTGTCCTCATACAAGAAACACAAAAAGTTAGTATAGAAACATAGAAAATAGGAGCAGGAGTAGGCCATTCGGCTCTTTGAGCCTGCTTCGCCATTCAAAATGATCATGGCTGATCGTCTAACTCAGGACCCTGTTACCGCTTTTTCCCCATATCCCTTGATCCCTTTAGCATTAAGAAATATATCTATCTCCTTCTTGAATACATCTAATGACTTGGCCTCCACTGCCTTCTGTGGTAGAGAATTCCACAGGTTCACCACCCTCTGAGTGAAGAAATTTCTCCTCATCTCAGTTCTAAATGGCATACCCCGTATCCTGAGACTGTGACCCCTGGTTCTGGACTTCCCCAGCCATTGGGAACATCCTCCCTGCATCTAGTCTGTCTAGTCCTGTTAGAATTTTATATGTTTCCATGGGATCACCTCTCATTCTTCTAAACTCTAGTGAATATAGGCCTAGTCGACCCAATCTCTCCTCATACGTCAGTCCTGCCATCCCAGGAATCAGTCTGATAAACCTTCGTTGCACTCCCTCCATGGCAAGGACATCCTTCCTCAGATAAGGAGACCAAAACTGCACACAGTACTCCAGATGTGGTCTCACCAAGGCCCTGTATAACTGCAGTAAGACATCCCTGCTCCTGTATGCAAATCCTCTTGCAATGAACGCCAACATACCATTCGCCTTCCTAACTGCTTGCTGCACCTGAATGCTCACTTTCAGCGACTGGTGTGCAAGGACACCCAGGTCTCGTTGCACCTCCCCTTTTCCCAATCTATCACCATTCAGATAATAACCTGCCTTTCTGTTTTTACAACCAAAGTGGATAACCTCACATTTATCCACGTTATACTGCATCTGCCATGTTCTTGCCCACTCACCCAACTTTCTAAATCACATTGGAGCCTCTTTGCATCCTCCTCACAGCTCACATTCCACCCCAGCTTTGTGTCATCTGCAAACTTGGAAATGTTACATTTAGTTCCCTCATCCAAATAATTGATATATATTGTGAATAGCTGGGGCCCAAGCACTGATCCCTGCGGTACCCCACTAGTCACTGCCTGCCACCCGGAAAAAGACCCGTTTATTCCTACTCTCTGTTTCCTGTCTGTCAACCAATTCTCAATCCCAGCCAGTATATTCCCCCCAATCCCATGTGCTTTAATTTTGCACACTAATCTCTTATGTGGGACCTTATCAAAAGCCTTCTGAAAATCCAAATACACCACATCCATTGGTTCTCCCCTATCTATTCTACAAGTTACATCCTCAAAAAACTCAGTAGGTTTGTTAAGCATGATTTCCCTTTCATAAACCCATGCTGACTTTGTCCAATCCCGTTAATGCCCTCCAAGTGTTCTGTTATCACATCTTTTATAATAGACTCTAGCATTTTCCCCACTACTGATGTTAGGCTAACTGGTCTGTAATTCCCTGTTTTTTCTCTCCCTCCTTTTTTAAATAGTGGGGTTACATCTGCCACCCTCCAATCTGTAGGAACTATTCCAGAGTCTATAGAATTTTGGAAGATGATCACCAATGCATCCACTATTTCCAGGGCCACTTCCTTTAGTACTCTGGGATGTAGATTATCAGGCCCTGGGGATTTGTCAGCCTTTAGCCTGTTTTCTGACTAATACTGGTTTCCTCCATTTCCTCCCTCTCACTAGATCCTTGGTTCCCTAACATTTCTGGCAGGTTATTTGTGTCCTCCTTTGTGAAGACAGAACCAAAGTATGTGTTTAATTGTTCTGCCATATCTTTGTTCCCCATTATAATTTCCCCCATTTCTGACTGTAAGGGACCTACATTTGTCTTCACTAATCTTTTTCTCTTGACATAATTATAGAAGCTTTTACAGTCAGTTTTTATGTTCCCTGCTAGTTTACTCTCATACTCTATTTTTCCCCTCTTAATCAATCTCTTTGTCCTCCCTTGCTGATTCTCAACTGCTCCCAATCCTCAGGCTTGCCGCTTTTTCTGGCAATTTTATATGTCTCCTCTTTGGATCTAACACTATCCCTAAATTCTTTTGTAAGCCACGGTTGAGCCACCTTTCCTGTTTTATTTTTGCGCCAGACAGGAATGAATAATTGTTGTAATTCCTGCACACGTTCTTTAAATATTTGCCATTGCCTGTCCACCATCGTCCCTTTTAGTAAAATTCCCCAAATCTATCATAGCCAACTCGCACCTCATACTTTCATAATTTCCTTTATTTAGATTCAGGACCCTAGTTTCGGATTCAACTACTTCACTCTCCATCTTAATGAAGAATTCTATCATGTTATGGTCGCTCTTCCCTAAGGGACCCCGCACAACAAGATTGTTAATTAATCCTTTCTCATTGCACAACACCCAGTCCAGGATTGCCTGTTCTCTAGTTGGTTCCTCAACATATTGGTCTAGAAAACCATCATGTGCACACTCCAGGAATTCCTCCCCCACAGTATCATTGCTAATTTGGTTTGACCAATCTATGTAGATTAAAGTCACCCATGATTATAGTTGTACCCTTCTTGCATGCATCTCTAATTTCCTGTTTAATGCCCTTCCCTACATCTCCACTACTGTTTGGGGGCCTTTAAACAACCCCCACCAACGTTTTCTGCCCCTTGATGTTTCTTAGCTCCACCCATACAGATTCCACGTCGTGATTTTCCGAGCCAATATCCTTCCTCATTATTGCATTGATTTCCTCCTTTACTAACAACGTTACCCCACCTCCTTTCCCTTTTTGCCTGTCCTTCCTAAATATTGAATACTCCTGGATGTTCAGTTCCCATCCTTGGTCACCCTGCAGCTATGTCTCTGTAATCACAATTATATCATAACCGTTAATATCTATCTGCGCTGTTAATTCATCTACCTTATTGCGAATGCTCTGCGCATTAAGACACAACGCTTTTAGACTTGTCTTTTTAAGATTGCTAGTCATCTTAGTTTTATTTTGCACTATGGCCCTATTTGTTTTTTGCCCTTGTTTTCTCTGCCTTCCACTATTGCTTCTTCCCTTTCTGCCTTTTGTTTCTATCCTTGTTTCCCCCTCCTCTGTCTCCGTGCCATTCTAGTTTAAACCTTCCCCAACAGCACCAGCAAACACCCCCGCGAGGACATCGGTGCTGGTCCTGTTCAGGTATAATCCGTCCCGCTTGTACAGGTCCCACCTTCCCCAGAACCGGCCCCAATGTCCCAGGAATCTAAATCCCTCCTTCCTACATCATCCCTGCAGCCACGCATTCATCTGGTCTATTCTCCTGTTCCTATACTCACTAGCACATGGCACTGGGATCACTACCTTTGAGGTCCTGCTTTTTAATTTATCTCCTAACTCCCTAAATTCACTTTGCAGGACCTCATCCCTTTTTTTAACCTATGTCGTTGGTACCGATATGGACCACGACTACTGGCTGTTCACCCTCCCCCTCCAGAATGCCCTGCAGCCACTCCATGACATCCTTGACCCTAGCACCAGGGAGGCAACATACCATCCTGGAGTCACGTTTGCGGCCGCAGAAACGCCTATCTGTTCCCCTTACAATGGAATCCCCTATCACTATAGCCCTGCCACTCGTATTCCTCTCCTCCTGTGCAGCAGAGCCACCCGTGGTGCCACGAACTTGACTCTTGCTGCTTTCCCCTGATAAGCCATCTCCCCCAACAGTATCCAAAGCGGTGTATCTGTTTGAGAGGGAGATGGCCCCAGGGGACTCCTGCTCTACCTGCCTAGTCCTTTTATTCTGCCTGGCGGTCACCTGTTTCCTTTCTGCCTGCGTAATCTTTACCTGCGGTGTGACCACCTCACTGAACGTGCTATCCACGATAATCTCAGCATACAGGTACAGCAGGCAATTAGGAAAGCAAATGGCATGTTGGCCTTTACTGCAAGGGGGTTGGAGTACAAGAGTAAGGAAGTCTTACTACAGTTGTACAGGGCTTTAGTGAGACCTCACCTGGAGTACTGCATACAGTTTTGGTCTCCTTACCTAAGGAAGGATATACTTGCCTTAGAGGCGGTGCAACGAAGGTTCACCAAATTGATTCCCAGGATGAGAGGGTTGTCCTATGAGGAGAGATTGAGTAGAATGGGCCTATACTCTCTGGAGTTTAGAAGAATGAGAGGTGATCTCATTGAAACATATAAGATTATGAGAAGGCTTGACAGGGTAGATGCTGAGAGGCTGTTTCCCCTGGCTGGAGAGTCTAGAACTAGAGGGCATAGTCTCAGGATAAGGGGTCGGCCATTTAGGACTGAGATGAGGAGGAATTTCTTCACTCAGAGGGTTGTGAATCTTTGGAATTCTCTACCCCAGAGGGCTGTGGATGCTCAGTCATTGAGTATATTCAAGGCTGAGATGGATAGATTTTTGGACTCTAGGGGAAATCAAGGGATATGGGGATCGGGCGGGAAAGTGGAGTTGAGGCAGATGATCAGCCATGATCTGATTGAATGGTGGACCTACTCCTGCTCCTATTTTTTATGTTCTCTAGTCTCTCCACAAAACTGAAGTCCCGCATCCCTGCACCATTCTAGTAAATGTCCTCTGCACTCTCTAAGGCCTTGACATCCTGGCTGAAGTGTGGTGCCCAGAATTGCAATACTCCAATTGGGGCTTAACCAATGATAGATAAACATTTAGCATAACTTCCTTGCTTTTGTACTCTATGCCTCTGTTTATAAAGCCAAGGATTCCGTATGCCTTTAACAGCCTTCTCAACTTGTCCTGCCACCTTCAAAGATTTGTCTACCTACACCCCTTTTAAAATTGTACCATTTAGAAAATGCGGCAGCCAATTTGTGCACAGTAAGATCCCACAAATAGCAATCAGATAATCTATTTTAGTGGTGTTGTTTGAGGGATAAATATTGGCCGCGATACTAGGAGAACTCTTTGAAATAGAGGCGTGGGATCTTTTACGTCCACCTGAGGGGGCAGGCGGGGCCTTGGCTTAACATCTCATCCAAAAGATGGCACCTCCGCCAGCTCAGCACTCCCCCGGTGCTGCCCCTCCGACAGCGCAGCGCAGCACTCCCCCGGTGCTGCCCCTCCGACAGCGCAGCACTCCCTCGGTGCCGCCCCTCCGACAGTGCAGCGCAGCACTCCCTCGGTGCTGCCCCTCAGACAGTGCAGCGCAGCACTCCCTCGGTGCCGCCCCTCCGACAGTGCAGCGCAGCACTCCCTCGGTGCCGCCCCTCCGACAGTGCAGCGCAGCACTCCCTCGGCGCTGCACTGGAGTGTCAGCCTAGATTTTGTGCTCAAGTCTCTGGTTTGGGACTTGAACCCACGACATTCTGACCCAGGGACAAGAGTGATACCACTGAGCCACAGTTGACACCTTAATCATAAACCATAAATCCAAGTGGTTTGAAGTCAAGGTTAGTAAGTGTAATGCTTGATTGGTTTAAGTCCCAGTGTGTGAAGGAAGGCATGAGAGGCAGTGCTTATCTTGACCTAGTGTTTGTAAATGAGCCAGACAATGTAGAAGAAACAGAAGTGATAGTACCCTTGGAGAGCACTGACCACAGGATAATTCAGCTTAACAGGAGCAAGTATGTTACTTAAGTTTACAATTCAAAGAAATGAGGGAATAATAGAAGCAAATGGATTGGAAGAGGATGTTCAACACTTCAGTAGAGGAAATGTAACACATTTAAAGGACTATGCTGAGCATGCAGGATAAATCCATACCTAGGACAAGAAGTTCAGACTAAATGGGTTAATGAGGAAATGCGAACTGTACAAATCCTGCAGGTAGAAAGGGGAAGGGTTCACTGGGATCATGCAGAGACAGTTAAAAGGGGCTTAAAAAAAGCAGAGCCAAACATTACAGTAAAACATTCTTTAAAATACTTCAATAGTAGGAAGAGGTGAGAACATTAAAAGGTGCAAATGAATTGAGGGTCAGCACAAGGGAGTAAATATTTTAAATGATTATTTCCTCAAAGTATTCTCAGATATCAACAACACGTCCCTCCCCCAAAAAGACAGCACCAAGGCTTCATTCAGGACTTCGACATAAATGAGGTGGGAATCCTGGACAGGCTGAATGGACTCAAAACAAATAAATCCCCAGGGATAGATGGGATTTATCCCAGAGTGCTGAGAGAGACTCGGGAGGAGATTTGTGAGTCACTGCCGGTCTTTTTGAGGGTGTCACTGGGCACTGGGGAGGTGGGTGGAGATGGAAACAGGATAATGTGGAGCTCAATTCAAAAAGGGGACAAAACTGAGACAGACAACCACAGACTCATTAGTCTTGCTTCAATTCTGTGTAAAATAGTGGAATTGATTATCAGGAGTAAACTCAAGGATTATCTATACAACAATAGTCTAGTTACCAGCAGTCAGGCTGGACTGAAGTTCCTGCCTGAGCAATCCCTCAATGTCTGTGTGGAAATGACAGCCTGAGTAGAGTATGGGAAGCCCGTGACGTGGTTTATCTCAACTTCCAATGGACTTCTGATCAAGTTCCACACAAAAGGCTGCTATTTAATCCCAGAGCTGTAGGGATTCAGCACAGATCTTGGGAATGGGTAAGAAATTGGCTGCAGGGTAGGAAACAAAGGGTACTTGTTGGAGGAGTCATGTGAGGAGGGGCAAGTACTGAGTGGGGTGCCCAAGGGGTCTAATACTGAGGTAAATAAAAGACTGATAGCAGGAAGTTGTTCTCAGACGGAGTGGTAATGTACAGAATGAGTTCCCAGATAACGGTAATGGAGGCGAATCTCTGGAAGCATTTAAGAAACAATTAGAGGCTGCAGTGGAGGAGTGTAGGGTGTCTCTGGATCAATGGATTAAGATGGGCTGAATGGCCTGTAACATATGTTACTTGGGAAATCCAGTGCTTAGAGCTTAGTGTACCTGACCAGTGCACTACCACACACCGGTCCCTTTTGTTTTACAGCGAGTTACCCCTGACAGTCGGATGCCTGTGAAGTTTGTTGATGACGAGGAGCTGGCATACGTGATGCAGCGTTACCGTGAAGTACATGATTTCATGCACACCTTGCTGGGCATGCCTACTAATGTACTCGGTAAGTCTGATAACCAAGGGGACGGTTTGCTTGTTGGGGATCGGGGTTCAAGCAGATGAACATTAGATGATCATTTCCCAGGTTAATTACCGAGGTGTACCTACATTTGGCAGTTAACTGCAGAAAGTACTTCCTTACTTTTTAACAGGGACTTGCTAGCTCCAGACCTTTCACTCTCCACCCCTACTATGGTTAGCAATTAGAAACTTTCTTTCCCGTCTTCACAACATAAAATTGCACTGGTTTTCCACCTCTGGGTTCAATGCAGCTCAGACTGATGGATTAAAAGAGCTCGCTCTCTGCTGCCTCTAATGGTCCCATGTGAACAACTAAAGCCAATAGTCGTTCAACAAAGCTTCAGTGGAGGACATGTGGAACACCTTTAAAGGTGTAATGTTGACAAATACATACTGAAAATGAACACGCTCAGACTAAACAAAGTTGGCCCAAAATGGATTAAAAAAATACAAAGGGGAAAGATGATTCTCCCATCCTACAGGGAGAAAGGTGAAGGAGATAAATATAAGGAATTGTAGAAAAACATTACAAGGACGTTCAGAGGAGCAAAAGGGGGACCTAGAAAAAAAGCAGAAGTTAAACATAGCAGTAAAATAATTCTTTCAGCACCACAACAGGAAGAGGGCAGTCGAAGGAGAGGCAGATGGAAACTGAATCAGAACTGAGCACGGGCACAAGGTAATGAATGTTCTGAATGAATTGCTCCAAGTGTTCACATCCCCATCCCATACCGAGATAATCAAAGTACAATCAGCAACCCCTATCAGTGAGATCAATGTCCTAGATAGGCCTAGACAGGCTAATGGGCTCTAAACAAATAAATCCCCAGGGATAGATGGGATTTATCCCAGAGTGCTGAGAGAGAGACTCGGGAGGAGATGTGTGAGTCACTGCCGGTCTTTTTGAGGGTGTCACTGGGCACTGGGGAGGTGGGTGGAGATGGAAACAGGATAATGTGGAGCTCAATTCAAAAAGGGGACAAAACTGAGACAGACAACTACAGACTCATTAGGAACAAAATACTGCAGATACGGGAAATCCGAAACAAAAAGTCAGCAGATCAAGCACAGCATCGGTGGAGAGAAGCAAAGTTAATGTTTCAGACATTGCCCTTCTTCAGAACCAGAAAACATTGCAGGCAAACATCTTACAAAAGAGTGAGGGGAAAGGAAAGGAGGAAATAAAGATACAAAGAAAAGGATGGTGTCGAGTGATTGGTAGAGAACAGGAGACAGTTAAATGATAGAAGTGATAGCAGAAGACAAAAGGAAGCAGGATGAGAAATTGGTGAAATAAGATATGTATAAGATCCAGAGAATGTGTCACTAGGACCAGAGCTGTGTTTAATTTACATCAATGAGCTGGACTCAGAAACTCAATGCAAAGTGGTCACATTTGCAGATGATCCCAAACTGGGAGGAAATTGGAGTTAGGATCACAGAAATCACAGAGTGAGTTGGATAAATATGAGTGGACAGACCGGTTTAAATTTAATACAAACAAATTAAAGGCTGATTGTAGGAAGCAAAAATAGACAACACAGGTTGGGGCTGAAATAACTGAGGATGAAGTTGGGAGAGACCCGGGTGTGTTATTTGATTCAACACTCAACATGTCCAACCAACACAGAGCAGCAATCAACAAAACCAATCAGAGGGTGAACTAGAGTCAGAACAGAAGAGAACAAGTCAGAGGGAGTCGTGATCAAACTGGACAGGGCTCTGATCAGATCCACCTTCAGCACTGGGTCCAGTTCTGGTCTGAGTATGGGTTGAGGGGGGGGAAGGGGGAGGAGAGAGAATACCAAGTGAGGGGGGGGTTAATATTGGGGGGAGGGGCCTGGGCTCGGTGCTGGAATCACCACTGTATAACAACTGACCTGGACTCAGAAACTCAATCCAAAGTTGTCAAATTTGCAAATGATCCTGATCAAACTGGGCAGGGCAGTGTCAGGGGTCTGAATTATGAGGGAAGACCGGAAAAACTGCTCTGTTCAGCCTGGAAAGGAGTCTGAGGGGGATTGTACACAGTCTGTGGGCAGAGTGATGATGGGGATCGTACAGAGTCTGTGGGCGGAGTGATGATGGGGTTCGTACACAGTCTGTGGGCGGAGTGATGATGGGGTTCGTACACAGTCTGTGGGCGGAGTGATGATGGGGATCGTACAGAGTCTGTGGGCGGAGTGATGATGGGGTTCGTACAGAGTCTGTGGGCGGAGTGATGATGGGGATCGTACACAGTCTGTGGGCGGAGTGATGATGGGGATCGTACAGAGTCTGTGGGCGGAGTGATGATGGGGTTCGTACAGAGTCTGTGGGCGGAGTGATGATGGGGATCGTATACAGTCAGTGGGCGGAGTGATGATGGGGTTCGTACAGAGTCTGTGGGCGGAGTGATGATGGGGTTCGTACACAGTCTGTGGGCGGAGTGATGATGGGGTTCGTACACAGTCTGTGGGCGGAGTGATGATGGGGTTCGTACACAGTCTGTGGGCCGAGTGATGATGGGGATCGTACACAGTCTGTGGGCGGAGTGATGATGGGGATCGTACATAGTCTGTGGGCGGAGTGATGATGGGGTTCGTACACAGTCTGTGGGCGGAGTGATGATGGGGATCGTACACAGTCTGTGGGCGGAGTGATGATGGGGATCGTACACAGTCTGTGGGCGGAGTGATGATGGGGATCGTACATAGTCTGTGGGCGGAGTGATGATGGGGATTGTACACAGTCTGTGGGTGGAGTGATGATGGGGATCGTACACAGTCTGTGGGCGGAGTGATGATGGGGTTCGTACAGAGTCTGTGGGCGGAGTGATGATGGGGATCGTACACAGTCTGTGGGCTGAGTGATGATGGGGATTGTACACAGTCTGTGGGTGGAGTGATGATGGGGATTGTACACAGTCTGTGGGCCGAGTGATGATGGGGATTGTACACAGTCTGTGGGCCGAGTGATGATGGGGATCGTACACAGTCTGTGGGTGGAGTGATGATGGGGATTGTACACAGTCTGTGGGCCGAGTGATGATGGGGATTGTACACAGTCTGTGGGCCGAGTGATGATGGGGATCGTACAGAGTCTGTGGGCGGAGTGATGATGGGGATTGTACACAGTCTGTGGGCCGAGTGATGATGGGGATCGTACAGAGTCTGTGGGCCGAGTGATGATGGGGATTGTACAGTCTGTGGGCGGACTGGGGCTCTGTCCCTCTTGTTCTGTTGTCCCCTAATGTTGCTGTTTCACTGTGTGTTGAACAGGTGAGGTCACAGTCAAGTGGTTTGAGGCAGTACAGACTGGTATGCCCATGTGTATCCTGGGTGCTGTGTTTGGCCCACTCCACCTCTCTGCCAGGTAAGGCTTTTGCTCTTTTTATTTCAAATGAGAAACTGTTTAGAGTTCAGATTGCAAGTGAGAACCACTGGCCCTACAGGCAGGGCAGTTTGAGATGTAGAGTCGCTCCCATGGGATGTACAGCATTCCCCCTCTCCCCTGGTTGTGGTCCTAACTCACTTTTCCTGGCCCAGCCCAGCAGTCAGGGACATGCATTATCAGTGGATAGAGATCAGGAGCAGGACCCCCTGGTTGGTATTTAAAAACATTTTTTTAATTCATTCTTAGGCTGTGGGCATCACTTGAAAAGCCGGCATTTATTGCCCATCCCTAGTTTCCCCGAGAAGGTGGTGGTGAGCTGCCTTAAACTGACTAACTTTATTGGGCAGTTAAGAGTCAACCACGTTTGTGTGGGACTGGAGTCACATACAGGCCAGAGCGGGTAAGGACGGCAGGTTTCCTTCCCTAAGGAACAGTAGTGAATCAGTTGGGTTTTTACAACAATCCGACAGCTTCAGGGTCACTTTACTGATAGAGATGGAAGTCCTGGACAAGCTGAAAAGGATCAAAACAAATCAATACCCAGAGATAGATGAGGGAGTCACTGGGCCAGGAAGCAGGTTAATGTGTGCTGAATTCAAAAAGGAGACAAAACAGACAACTACAGACCCACTAGTCCCTGTGTAAAATAATGTAATCAGTTATTAGGAGTAAACTTGGTAGTTGTTGCACAGATAATAGTCAACAGCAGCAGGGTTAGAGATGGCAGGTCCCCGGTAATTTCACATTGTGTCTCCCTAATGCAGGAATGTCCAGGTTTTAACAACAGACCTGATCCCATGGGCTGTACAATGTGGCAGGGCTGCCCAGTGTGTGATGAACTTCTACTACGAGAATCGATGGGAGCAGAACCTCGAGTCACTGAGGGAAGAGATTGGGATTCTACCCTGTCCCAATGTTCAAATGTAACTGCTGCCTGGATGTTAAAACAGATTCAGGCCCTGAGATGGAGGGTGAATTTAATTCTGTATAGAGATTCTTACAATATCATTAAATGTGAATTCCTTACAGCAGTCAGAGCATTCAGTAAAGGTTAGGAGCAACTGGACCGGTACAGAGCAGGCAGAGCCCAGGGCAGCTCTGGCTCCGTCCGTGGGCTCAGAGATAACACCTTCAGGAAATGAAGGCAGCAGCCTCAGGGAGCACTGGGTAGTGTTGTATACTGACCCATTACTCACAAGCAATGTCAGGGCTGCTGGCCTCTGGTGCCAGAATTATTGTAAGGGGAATAAATGAATCAACACTCTTGCTGTCACCTTATCTCACTGCTGGTCACCACTGATTCCATGTCTTGGTTACTAATTGCCCTCTGCAGGGTTTGCAGCACTCTCACCAGTTAACAGATTTACACATCTGCTCCTATATATATAAAAATCAATTAAGCAGAGTTTTCAAACTTTGCCCTGGAATACGTCTCCTTTTTATATACATATCCTGCAGTTTAAAATCAGCCCAACCGATCTCTCCTTCAGTAAACATACACGGATGGTCTTTTGGTCAGTGTGCAAAGTGCAGCCTAGAACAAGGCCCCGCCTCAGGTCACTGCGCCTCAGTGCCCCGCCTCAGGTCACTGCTGGTGTGGGTGCTGGACACTCGATCCTCCTCTCCAGGACTCTGCCTTTGACCCCCTGCGGCCGTGTCTTCCCCCGAGATGTCCGTGTACCTCCAACTGTCCTCTCGGAGCTTGTCTTCCACTCTAGGCCGGCTTGCTTGGACTGCGGCCTGGACACTCTGCAGGTCCCAGTGAGTCCTGATCAACGCATCCTCCAGCGTGAAAACACCGTCACGCGTGCGTCGCACTTGGGTGCACACTGCCGACGACTTCAGCTCCAAACCGATCTCATGGACAACCTTTCGAAGGTACTGCTGGGTCTCATGCACACACTGGATCTCTTGGGGGGGGGGGGAGAAAGGATAAAATTCATAGGAGGAAGATTCCTGGGAGATAAAGGGCCAAAGATTTGGTCTGTGTGGAGTTAGCGAGCAGGAAGGGCAGGTCACACACTGACCCCCTCACCCCGGGGACCGCGGGTCAGACACTGAGCCCCTCACCCCGGGGACCGCGGGTCAGACACTGAGCCCCTCACCCCGGGGACCGCGGGTCAGACACTGAGCCCCTCACCCTCCCCCGGGACCGCGGGTCAGACACTGAGCCCCTCACCCTCCCCCGGGACCGCTGGTCAGACACTGAGCCCCTCACCCTCCCCCGGGACCGCGGGTCAGACACTGAGCCCCTCACCCTCCCCCGGGACCGCGGGTCAGGCACTGAGCCCCTCACCCTCCCCCGGGACCGCGGGTCAGACACTGAGCCCCTCACCCTCCCCCGGGACCGCGGGTCAGACACTGAGCCCCTCACCCTCCCCCGGGACCACGGGTCAGACACTGAGCCCCTCATCCTCCCCCGGGACCGCGGGTCAGACACTGAGCCCCTCATCCTCCCCCGGGACCGCGGGTCAGACACTGAGCCCCTCACCCTCCCCCGGGACCGCGGGTCAGACACTGAGCCCCTCACCCTCCCCCGGGACCGCGGGTCAGACACTGAGCCCCTCACCCTCCCCCGGGACCGCGGGTCAGACACTGAGCCCCTCACCCTCCCCCGGGACCGCGGGTCAGACACTGAGCCCCTCACCCTCCCCCGGGACCGCGGGTCAGACACTGAGCCCCTCACCCTCCCCCGGGACCACGGGTCAGACACTGAGCCCCTCACCCTCCCCCGCGGGTCAGACACTGAGCCCCTCACCCTCCCCCGCGGGTCAGACACTGAGCCCCTCACCCTCCCCCGGGACCACGGGTCAGACACTAAGCCCCTCACTCTCCCCCGGGACCGTGGCTCAGACACTGAGCCCCTCACCCTCCCCCGCGGGTCAGACACTGACCCCCTCACCCTCCCCTGGGACCGTGGCTCAGACACTGACCCCCTCACCCTCCCCCTCCCCCGGGTCAGACACTGAGCCCCTCACCCTCCCCCGCGGGTCAGACACTGACCCCCTCACCCTCCTCTGGGACCGCGGCTCAGACACTGACCCCCTCACCCTCCCCCTCCCCCGCGGGTCAGACACTGACCCCCTCACCCTCCTCTGGGACCGCGGCTCAGACACTGACCCCCTCACCCTCCCCCGCGGGTCAGACACTGACCCCCCTCACCCTCCTCTGGGACCGCGGCTCAGACACTGACCCCCCTCACCCTCCTCTGGGACCGCGGCTCAGACACTGACCCCCCTCACCCTCCTCTGGGACCGCGGCTCAGACACTGACCCCCCTCACCCTCCTCTGGGACCGCGGCTCAGACACTGACCCCCCTCACCCTCACCCGGGACCGCGGCTCAGACACTGATCCCCCTCACCCTCCTCTGGGACCGCGGCTCAGACACTGACCCCCTCATCCTCCCCCGGGACCGCGGCTCAGACACTGACCCCCCTCATCCTCCTCCGGGACCGCGGCTCAGACACTGAGCCCCTCACCCTCCCCCGCGGGTCAGACACTGACCCCCTCACCCTCACCCGGGACCGCGGCTCAGACACTGACCCACTCACCCTCCTCTGGGACCGCAGGTCACACACTGACCCCCTCACTCTCCCCCGGGACTGCGGGTCAGACACTGACCCCCTCACCCTCCTCTGGGACCGCAGGTCACACACTGACCCCCTCACTCTCCCCCGGGACTGCGGGTCAGACACTGAGCCCCTCACCCTCCCCTGGGCCCGCGGCTCAGACACTGACCCCCTCCTCTGTCACATGCGTTCTTGGTGTGAAATGAGTTTGGGTGATATTTATCCCAGTTCTCAGTGTGTTGTACTCTATGAAATAACTCCATAAATCTGCTGCCTACGTGGATGGCTGTAACCGGGACAGTCACGGTTATTTTGAGGCTAGGAGTGACTGGTGGGAATTTTACTCTGCACCTGGGGAATTCAATACACAAAGTACAATGCCACCCTTCCTCTAACCGTTACTGGATGGCCTCCAATAGAAGGGCACCGTGACTCCACTGAGGAAAGGAAGCACAAGGTCCCCCCTGGTTGAACAGCTGAGCCAAGCAGACCAGAAGGTTGCAGTATTTAACTCTGTGCTGAGCTGATCACAGCCAGGGTTGGCACTGAAGGGCTATAATTGTTCTCAGTGCCCCTGGGTTGGCCAATGGGGAACAAGTGAGGAGAGGATGGGCTGCGATGCTTTGTGTGGTGGAATAGCCTGCCGACACCCACAAAGAATGGCACCAGACCTGTACTCCAGGAGCAGTCAGCATCTTCAGGACATGAGGGGAAATACTTCAAAGCTTCAAACAACAGACAAACCTACTTCATTTGATGAAAAATAACAGCCAGAAATGCAGGAGGGAGGGGAGAAAGCCACCTTGGTACTCTCACTCCATGCAAGGTCCAATTGTACCGACGTACCCAGTGTGAAACTCGGAGGGGAGAAGTGCACACATCGAATGCCAGTGATGATCGGAGGGGATTTCTGCAGCGGGTGTAACAGACCCCGAGACGCAAGCTCATACGCCTCTTGGCTTTTCAAATCAACGCCAGAATACCTGGAACAGGAGACAGGGTTACTTTCAAAAAGGGAATTGGGTAAATAATTGAAAAGGAGAAATTTGCAGGGCTATGGAGAACGAGAAGGGGAATGGGACTAATTGGATAGCTCTACCAAAGAGCCGGCACAGGCCCGATGGGCCAAATGGCCTCCTTCTGTGCAGTACAATTCTATGATTCCCACTGCAATGGTCAGTGCCCCTTTGAACTTTTCACCTTACTGTATCCTCACTGTGGGAGCATTCATCACCTGGGCTTCTCAATTAAAGCACAGTGAGGGGCTGATGACAGGAGTTCCCGAGCTCCCCGCAGGCTGTCCCTCCACCCCCTGGTTCACATACATACGTTAGCAGAGCTCTCTGATGGCTGCCCTGGATCACAGCGATGATGCGCTCCAGTCTATCCCGGGTGATGTGATCTGTAACGTAACATTACACAGTCAGAGTGCAGACTGAGGCTCCCACAGGGAGCAACGCAACTCACAACAATCCCGCAGTCAAGCAATGTCAGACTTTCACTCCCCCAATGGCTCAGGGGGGCACCTGCAGCACCCAGTGTAACAGAGCTACACAGGTCAGAAGGGCCCTGGCTCTGGGCTGAGCTGGTGGCCCTCAGCCGAGGCAGGGGCTGGGGGGCTGTTAGTGGGTACAGTGCCGCTGGGTTAGGGGAGGGTGTCCAGTGTTGACCACTGTTTAGTGACCCCTGCTGGAAAGCGCAAATGTGCCGATTGGGATCAGGCCTGGCAGTGATGCCACCCACAGTCAAATAGCCTGGCCACACTAGGCTCACGCTTGGTGAGGTTCCAGCTTCCGCAGGTGGGAGCAGTGGCCCAGTGAGAGTTGGGGCCTTCAGGAGAGGAGCGGAGAACATTCAGGGAACAAACTTCCACACGTAACTTCACAAGATCACAGATGCAACATTACAACAGGAGCACAGGAGGAACCGATCCCTCACACGGGGGCGGGGCCGGGGGGGAACGGGGCGAGGCCGGGGGGAACGGGGCGAGGCCGGGGGGAACGGGGCGAGGCCGGGGGGAACGGGGCGAGGCCGGGGGGAACGGGGCGAGGCGGGCGGCCTGACTGCACGATGTTTCCAATGGACAGGTGATTGTGTCGATGGAGATCGGTGAATCGCTGAGTCCTGCTGACCTGCTCCAGTTCCCCCATCCTTACCGTAAGTTGTTTTCTCAATCAGTCTGCCGGTGTCTGAAAAGTCCTCAGTTGCTGTTCCAAAGCTGCCTTTTACAGTGTACTCCTGAAAGACCAGAGCAAAGGAGGGCTGAATGAGGCCAGTCATCGTCCAATGGGTCCAGGCATCGCTCGAGCCTCACTCAGTAAACATGGTGAGTAACAGAATCACACAGCAGGTCCTGCTTCCAATCCTGCTCCCTGCCGGCTTAGGGGAGCGTGGGGGAATACAAGTGGCCTCATCATCCCTGTGCCGGGGAGGGGATAAGAAATCAGCCAGTGTTCCTGCTCCCGCCTGCCACCCGGTGAGCTTGGGCAGAATGTGGTGAGCCTTCTCAGAGGCACTAAGATCCTTTGCTCAGCCCCGGCTGGGACCGGCTAACTCTCAGCTCAGACTGCATTAGGACCAGCCCTACACTCTCAAGTCTTCCCCCGAGAGACAAGGACCTGTATTTTTACAGCATCTTTTCTCAGAAACGTCCCAGAACCATTCACAAACAATTCATTCCTTTGTCTTAAGAGTTACTGTTAAGTAATATGGCAGCCATTTTATGCACAGCAAGCTGCCACAAACAGGTGAATGAGTAATTAACCATGTTTTTGGTGGTGACGAATATTGGCCAGGACACTGGGGAGAATTCCCCTGCTCTTCGAATAGTGCTGTGGGATCTTTAATGCCCACCTGAGGGGGCAGATGGAGCCTTGGATTAAAGTCTCATCCAACGAACGGCACCTCTGACAGTGCGGCGCTCCCCCAGTACTGACCCTCCGCCAGTGCGGCGCTCCCTCAGTACTGACCCTCCGCCAGTGCGGCGCTCCCTCAGTACTGACCCTCCGACAGTGCGGCACTCCCTCAGTACTGACCCTCCGACAGTGCGGCACTCCCTCAGTACTGACCCTCCGCCAGTGCGGCGCTCCCTCAGTACTGACCCTCCGCCAGTGCGGCGCTCCCTCAGTACTGACCCTCCGCCAGTGCGGCGCTCCCTCAGTACTGACCCTCCGACAGTGCAGCACTCCCTCAGTACTGACCCTCCGCCAGTGCGGCGCTCCCCCAGTACTGACCCTCCGCCAGTGCGGCGCTCCCCCAGTACTGACCCTCCGCCAGTGCGGCGCTCCCTCAGTACTGACCCTCCGCCAGTGCGGCGCTCCCTCAGTACTGACCCTCCGCCCGTGCGGCGCTCCCTCAGTACTGACCCTCCGCCAGTGCGGCGCTCCCTCAGTACTGACCCTCCGCCAGTGCGGCGCTCCCTCAGTACTGACCCTCCGCCAGTGCGGCGCTCCCTCAGTACTGACCCTCCGCCAGTGCGGCGCTCCCTCAGTACTGACCCTCCGCCAGTGCGGCGCTCCCTCAGTACTGACCCTCCGCCCGTGCGGCGCTCCCTCAGTACTGACCCTCCGCCAGTGCGGCGCTCCCTCAGTACTGACCCTCCGCCAGTGCGGCGCTCCCCCAGTACTGACCCTCCGCCAGTGCGGCGCTCCCTCAGTACTGACCCTCCGCCAGTGCGGCGCTCCCTCAGTACTGACCCTCCGACAGTGCGGCGCTCTCTCAGTACTGACCCTCCGCCAGTGCGGCGCTCCCTCAGTACTGACCCTCCGACAGTGCGGTGCTCCCTCAGCACTGACCCTCCGACAGTGCGGCGCTCCCTCGGGGGGAGAGACGGACAGACGGGGGAAGGGTAAAGCCTGTTCTCACATCGCACAGAGCAGCATTACCTTGGTCAGGTGACAGTTGTAGAGATGAGTTAGTTGCTGGTTTCCGTTGCCGACCCCAAGCACTGCGGAGATAAAACAGCGCACGGTCTGTTAGAAACTCAGCCATTCCACTCAGCAGGTCGCACTCCAGCCAGTCTCAGCTATCCTGTTGTAGGATTTCAATACACTGAGTGGTGTGAGTGGGACTGTACTGGTGATGTGCTGGAGGCTACAGGCCTGTCCCTGAGGAGGTGGACTATATACCACATCATATCAAAGTGAGTGAAATGCGACTTCCACAATGTACAGATTGAGGAGGCCATTCAGCCCATCTGGCTCACCCATCCATCAAACATCAATCTCCCCACACAGCATCCAACTGCCTCTTGAATGACCCCCGAGTCTTTGCCCCCTCTCCCCTATCCAGGTACCGATCCCTCTGTGTGAAGATGGGCTCTCTCCCATTGCCTTTCATCAGTTTGTACCAACACTCCAAGTGCTACAAAAAACAAAATGCTGCAGATACTGGGAATCTGAAATAAGAGGAGAAAATGCTGGGAACTCTCAGCAGGTCAGGCAGCCTCTGGGGAGAGACGATCGGATTAATCTTTCAGGTCACGAAAGGTCATTGACCTGAAACATTAATCCTATGTTTCTCTCCGCAGACATTGACTGGCCGGTGAGATCCCAGCGTTTCCTGTTTTTATTCCTTGTTCTGTAGCTGTTGGAATCGTGCTCAGGATGAACCTTCCTGATTCCACCTAGTGTAAGATTCTCTCACTCGCTCCCTTTTCGAGGTTGAAGACCCTTTTCATACAGCTAATACCCTCTGACACTGGGGACCAGACTTGCTGACCTTTCTCTGCACCATTTCCTGGGATTTAATGTTTCTCTTGTGCCTCAGCCTACACAATGAACAATGCCAAACACCACACTGGTCAACCCTGAAACCAGCACCAGACCACCACAGTAACGGAGTCAGCGTGACAGCTTCACATTACAGGAGTGCAGCCACTCTTCACACTCACCGGCTTCTCCTGCAAAACCGTTTTACTTAATTTCCACCCTCTTCTAGTGGGACGAATCGGAGAACATCTCCATCAAAACACCTCACGCAAAGTCAGTGAGGAGGGTCTCCACCACAAACATCTGAACTGTGTCCTCATAAACCACGGCACCTACACCCCAGTATAAAACATTCCCATTAATACACCGGGGTAACAGGATGGAAATATAATCACGATTTAATGTTTAGCCTCTTCTCTGATCTATACTTGCTATGTCTGTATAACTTGGGCGAGATACCCTCTCTGGTTATTATATTGGGATCTTACTGTTCTATACACAGGTGACTGACTATGTTAATGTTGGATGGATGGGTTTCCCCTGGCAACCCAGTGGGTATAGGCACTGCCCAGTGTGGTACTGAGCCATTTAATGCCCAGGGACCTGTGCCCGCCTCCAGCCAGCGTTGGTGGTAGATCAGAATGATTCATGCAGGGCAAGCAATCAATTTCATAACCAGGGACAGGCTAAACACTGTCAGAATGTACAGCTTCCCACACCCACTGTTTCACAGACGATAGCACACTCTTCATCCAAATCATCTGATAACCCAGAGTTTTCAGGATTAAATTCTCACTTTCCTGTGTTATTTACATTTCTAAATTCATATAATTGGATAATTCACATTTTTTAGCTTAAAAATGACCGCAGCGCCGGGAGGGGGCGCGTTCCGCAGCGCCGGGAGGGGGCGCGTTCCGCAGCGCCGGGAGGGGGCGCGTTCCGCAGCGCCGGGAGGGGGCGCGTTCCGCAGCGCCGGGAGGGGGCGCGTTCCGCAGCGCCGGGAGGGGGCGCGTTCCGCAGCGCCGGGAGGGGGCGCGTTCCGCAGCGCCGGGAGAGGGCGCGTTCTTATCCTTTCACCCATGTTTGTTTCAAACTCCTTTTTAACAATAACAACCACTTGCATTTATATATCGCCTTTAATGTAGAAAAATGTCCCAAGGAGCTTCACAGGAGCGATTATCAAACAAAATTTGACACCGAGCCACAGAAGGAGATATTAGGACAGGTGACCAAAAGCTTGGTCAGAGGTAGATTATAAGGAGCGTGGGAGGTAGAGAGGCGGAGAGGTTTAGGGAGGGAATTCCAGAGCTTAGGGCCCAGGCAGCTGAAGGCACGGCCGCCAATGGTGGAGTGATTAAAATCGGGGATGCGCCAGAGGCAAGAATTGGAGGAACGCAGAGATCTCGGAGGGTTGTAGGGCTGGAGGAGATTACAGAGATAGGGAGAGGCGAGGGCCATGGAGGCATTTGAAAACAAGGATGAGAATTTTAATATTGAGGTGTTCCCAGAGTGGGAGCCAATGTAGGACAACGGGCACAGGGGTGATGGGTGAACCGGACTTGGTGCGAGTTAGAATACGGGCAGCAGAGTTTTGGATGAGCTGAATTTTATGGAGGGTGGAAGATGGGAGGCCAGTCAGGGGAGCATTGGAATAGTGGAGTCTGGAGGGACAAAGGCACGGATGAGGATTTCAGCAGCAGATGAGCTGAGGCAGGGGGCGGAGACGGGCGATGTTACAGAGGCTCATCAAAAAGCTCAGACTAAAGCAGAATCTCAATGTCACTCCACACACTTACCAAAGACTCCAGATGATCGCATGTCCAGGCGATGACCTGCCCCCACCTTCAGATCAACAAACTTAGGGCCTTTCACTAGAACAGGATAGCAATTAGTAATTATCAGTATTAAATACTGCAATACTGCAGGGAACACCCAACCACTGCATTAAATACTGCAGGGAACACCCAACCACTGCATTAAATACTGCAGGGAACACCCAACCACTGCATTAAATACTGCAGGGAACACCCAACCACTGCATTAAATACTGCAGGGAACACCCAACCACTGCATTAAATACTGCAGGGAACACCCAACCACTGCATTAAATACTGCAGGGAACACCCAACCACTGCATTAAATACTGCAGGGAACACCCAACCACTGCATTAAATACTGCAGGGAACACCCAACCACTGCATTAAATACTGCAGGGAACACCCAACCACTGCATTAAATACTGCAGGGAACACCCAACCACTGCATTAAATACTGCAGGGAACACCCAACCACTGCATTAAATACTGCAGGGAACACCCAACCACTGCATTAAATACTGCAGGGAACACCCAACCACTGCATTAAATACTGCAGGGAACACCCAACCACTGCATTAAATACTGCAGGGAACACCCAACCACTGCATTAAATACTGCAGGGAACACCCAACCACTGCATTAAATACACAAACAAGTGCCCGGCCTCCCACACTGAACCTGCCCCATGTCCTACGGTCCAACCTGCTCTCGATGCTCCCCCACCCCCCCAGCCTGTGTCCCATACCTCGTGGGTGATCGGCTACAACGGGGACCTGGACCACGGTCAGACTGGTTTCCGTCCCGTTCTCACCCTCAATGGAGCTCGGCAGAAACCGGATTTGCTGACGAGGAAGTGGCTGCTTCAAGGAATTCAGATCTGTCACAGGGACGGAGGAGACACGATTAGTGAGAGTTTACACGATTATTGTCCACACCAAACACACTAACACCTCACAATGGGTCAGGCACTGGAGCGTTCTCCCAGTGACTCCCTCCCCACCCTCCGTCACTCCCCCCCACCCCGCAGTCACTCCCCCTCCCGTCGCTCCCACTCCCCCCTCCAGTCATTCCCCCTCCCCCTTCCATCACTCCCCCCTCCGTCACTCCCCTCTACCCCACCGCAGTCACTCCCCCCTCCCCGTCACTCCCCTCTACCCCACCGCAGTCACTCCCTCCTCCTGTCACTCGCCCCCCCTTCCGTCACTCCCCCCCCACCCCGTCACTCCCCCCTCACCCCGTCACTCCCCCCTCGCCCGCCGCAGTCACTCCCCCCTCCCCCGCCGCAGTCACTTCCCCTCCAGTCACTCCCCACTCCAGTCACTCGCCCCCCCTTCCGTCACTCGCCCCCCCTTCCGTCACTCGCCCCCCCTTCCGTCACTCGCCCCCCCTTCCGTCACTCGCCCCCCCTTCCGTCACTCGCCCCCCCTTCCGTCACTCGCCCCCCCTTCCGTCACTCGCCCCCCCACCCCGTCACTCGCCCCTCCACCCCGTCACTCGCCCCCCCACCCCGTCACTCGCCCCCCCACCCCGTCACTCCCCCCTCCCCCGCCGCAGTCACTCCCCCCTCCCCCGCCGCAGTCACTCCCCCCTCCCCCGCCGCAGTCACTCCCCCACCCGTCACTCCCCCCCCTCCCTCCCGTCACTCCCCCCCCTCCCTCCCGTCACTCCCCCCCCTCCCTCCCGTCACTCCCCCCTCCCGTCACTCCCCCCTCCCCCGCCTGTCCAAGTCCAGTTACGAAAGACGCACCTTTCAGCAGGTTGGTCTCCACGGTGTCTCGGAGCCGCTTCCAGTGAACCCCCGGCGGTTTGTAGACGGCGAAGAGGCCGTGCAGCGTCCGGCACAGCGACCGTGCGGGTCTCCCCATCCCCCCCTCGGCAAACAACACACAGGCTTCACTTTCCACGTCTTAGCGGGGGCTGAGTGGGGACCTGCTGCACAATTAGTACAGAACACCCCCCTCTCCTCTCGCCCAGGCCCACTACACCGCCCCCACTCCCGCGTTGTGTTTTCCGGGTCGGCTCCTCACTCGAGGCCGCTGCTTCGGTCGTCGCCAATCCGAGATGCGCCTGCGCGAGATCCGCCCCACCTTCCCTGCTGATTGACAGATGCCGACATCCAATCAGGAGACCGTCCCGGACCTCCGGTCACAGCGCCCCCTGCAGGCCCGGCGGACACCCTGTGCACTGCCCCACTCGGACCTCCGGTCACAGCGCCCCCTGCAGGCCCGGCGGACACCCTGTCCACTGCCCCACTCGGACCTCCGGTCACAGCGCCCCCTGCAGGCCCGGCGGACACCCTGTGCACTGCCCCACTCGGACCTCCGGTCACAGCGCCCCCTGCAGGCCCGGCGGACACCCTGTCCACTGCCCCACACGGACCTCCGGTCACAGCGCCCCCTGCAGGCCCGGCGGACACCCTGTGCACTGCCCCACACGGACCTCCGGTCACAGCGCCCCCTGCAGGCCCGGCGGACACCCTGTCCACTGCCCCACTCGGACCTCCGGTCACAGCGCCCCCTGCAGGCCCGGCGGACACCCTGTGCACTGCCCCACTCGGACCTCCGGTCACAGCGCCCCCTGCAGGCCCGGCGGACACCCTGTGCACTGCCCCACACGGACCTGCCCAGCAGCTAAACTTTAAAGGGGCTTAACCAATTAGAGGAAAATGTTTGTGTATGGGGAGAATATTGTTTCACTGTCGGAGGGTCCGTACTGAGGGAGCGCTGCACTGTCGGAGGGTCAGTACTGAGGGAGCGCTGCACTGTCGGAGGGTCAGTACTGAGGGAGCGCCGCACTGTCGGAGGGTCAGTACTGAGGGAGTGCTGCACTGTCGGAGGGTCAGTACTGAGGGAGTGCTGCACTGTTGGAGGGTCAGTACTGAGGGAGTGCTGCACTGTCGGAGGGTCAGTACTGAGGGAGTGCTGCACTGTCGGAGGGTCAGTACTGAGGGAGTGCTGCACTGTCGGAGGGTCAGTACTGAGGGAGTGCTGCACTGTCGGAGGGTCAGTACTGAGGGAGTGCCGCACTGTCGGAGGGTCAGTACTGAGGGAGTGCCGCACTGTCGGAGGGTCAGTACTGAGGGAGAGCTGCACTGTCGGAGGGTCAGTACTGAGGGAGCGCTGCACTGTCGGAGGGTCAATACTGAGGGAGCGCTGCACTGTCGGAGGGTCAGTACTGAGGGAGCGCTGCACTGTCGGAGGGTCAGTACTGAGCGAGTGCTGCACTGTCGGAGGGTCAGTACTGAGGGAGCGCTGCACTGTCGGAGGGTCAGTACTGAGGGAGCGCTGCACTGTCGGAGGGTCAGTACTGAGGGAGCGCTGCACTGTCGGAGGGTCAGTACTGAGGGAGCGCTGCACTGTCGGAGGGTCAGTACTGAGGGAGCGCTGCACTGTCGGAGGGTCAGTACTGAGGGAGCGCTGCACTGTCGGAGGGTCAGTACTGAGGGAGCGCTGCACTGTCGGAGGGTCAGTACTGAGGGAGCGCCGCACTGTCGGAGGGTCAGTACTGAGGGAGTGCTGCACTGTCGGAGGGTCAGTACTGAGGGAGTGCTGCACTGTCGGAGGGTCAGTACTGAGGGAGTGCCGCACTGTCGGAGGGTCAGTACTGAGGGAGCGCCGCACTGTCGGAGGGTCAGTACTGAGGGAGTGCTGCACTGTCGGAGGGTCAGTACTGAGGGAGAGCTGCACTGTCGGAGGGTCAGTACTGAGGGAGCGCTGCACTGTCGGAGGGTCAATACTGAGGGAGCGCTGCACTGTCGGAGGGTCAGTACTGAGGGAGCGCTGCACTGTCGGAGGGTCAGTACTGAGCGAGTGCTGCACTGTCGGAGGGTCAGTACTGAGGGAGTGCTGCACTGTCGGAGGGTCAGTACTGACGAGTGCTGCACGGTGCACGTCTGCCAGCGGCCTTGCTCTCTCTGCCGCCTGACCAAAGTTCTCTCCCCTGTTGCTTGGCAGGGTGACTATGAAGCTGGGGTGTCTGATGTACCACACCTGACAATGTGCCATCTACCACCTCTGCAACCTCTGGCACAACTCTCGGCCCACCTGCCTTCTCAGGCCTTGGGTTAGCAGAGGCAGATTGTCCACCGTCTGCTGCAAGGCCACCTGGGGCCGCAGATGGAGCAGAAGGCAGGCACATGGAAGGGCAGTGCCAGCCTCCGGGGACAGAGCTGTGGAATGGCACATGCAGCAACACCTCAACTTCAGCAGGGCTGAGGGCTGTCCGGTCACTTTGTCTGCAGGCTCACGCCTGGACCCAGGGCTCCATTACCATCCAGCGTTGTTTCTCACTCTCGACCTTCTCACCTGTCGGCCTCAGCTGCTGATGCCTTCAGCTGCCTCGGCCCTAAGCTCTGGAATTCCCTCCCTAAGCCTCTCCGCCTCTCCACCTCTCTCTCTCTCCTCCTTTAAGACGCTCCTTAAAACCTGCCTTTTTGACCAAGCTTATGTGGCTCGGTGTCAAATTTTGTTTGATAATCGTTTCTGTGAAGCTCCTTGGGACATTTTACTACGTTAAAGGCGTTATATAAATGCAAGTTATTGTTGTTGCAATTTTAAAATGCTCTCAAGAAAGTTGTTGGCTGTATTGGGACCGGAAGGGGTGGTAACAGGCGAGGGCAGTGACACGAGGAGACACGACGGAGGAGGTTGCTGGGGTTCACCCCGATGAACACCACAGAGGGGTTGTGGAGCTATCGGAAAAGTGACCGAAAAATGTCCAAGAGGCGGCCCTGAAAATGGAGCAATCGTCTGAACTCTGGCGGCACAGGAAGTCGATGCTAAGAATCATGGGTACGCCAAGACAGGAATGTGGCGACATAGAATCTTTCACACTCAGCAACTAGTTTCAGTGGCCAGAGCTAGGTATACACACTGGCTCGTCAAGATTGAAGGAAGAGTCAGCCTAATCTTGTGCTATTATTGGAGGTCAGACAAAGTTGAAAGGAATTTTTACAACTAGACCTGGGAGTGACCTAATCCTTATCTGGATTGTCTACCGCCATTATTTAAGGCCAAACAAAATTTAAAGTTTGCAACTGAATGGGCAGATCTGGCTTTTCTCAAGTAATTTAAAATGTGTTCATTGTATGTGCTTGACATGTGCCTGTCTATGGTGTGGTCGCTCAATAAGACTATTCTTGACAAGAAGTGGATAATTCAGCTTGGCCAATATATGAAGAGATGAGAAAAGAGGATTTACTTTGAAAATCAGACGTATAAAAGGTGGTGAATTCATGCAAAAAGAAAAGTTGAGAGAGAATTCAAGAGAGAGGGAACTCTTTCCCTCAGCTTAATATAGTTTGAAGTTTATAGAACACAAAGCAAAAGTTACAACAGGTGTATAGTGAGAATACCGTCATTTTTGTGTGCACACAAGCTTTATTTAAAAAAAACTCAATCTAATTTTTACCTGACTGAAGCTTTTGAAATTTGTTGTCTAGCTTTCTTCAAATAATTTTGAAAAACAACTGAACAGAAATCGTTAGAAGCAAAAGAAAAATATTCCATCAACACTGTTATCTGAATGGTGCTGGTGTATTGTTGGAACTTAGGCACCCTGCATAGCTCGGACTGGATAATTCAAATTCAGTGCACAGCATGACAGCTCTGGGCACAGAGACCAAATCCAAGCCCGGGTCTTTTGAAAAAGCTGAGGTATTTGTGTAAATGCTTTAACAAAGGTATTAAAAGACACAAAGGACAAGGGATAATTGTAATCGTGCATAATTTATTGATTTATAAATGAAATTTGTTTAAAACCCCTATTTTGGACATTCGAAATCTCAGGTGGAAAATTTTCAGAAAGCATTTTGAATAATTTGTAGAAACGACGCATCTCGTAGCTAGATTGTGGAATTACAGGATGATGTGTTTACACAGGCCGAGCCCATTATAAATGTGGACATAGGAATTTATAACAGTAAAAAAATGACACAAATGTGTGACAAAAAGGTGACAACAGGAAGAAAGGTTTTGTAGACAGGAAGTGTGTGCAAATAAAATTGAGATACATATATTTTACAGACAGATTGAAGCCACATCAATCACTACATGGGTATGTGCCTTCAATTTACGTATTTCAACACATTATATGTGATAAAATTATATTAAATTATAATCTTTAACAATTCTCTTTTTACCCTGGTTTTTAAATCCCAGTGAGAAGTAAAGAGATTCATTCTCCTGATTCTTTGTAACAGTTCCTTAATTTCTGGCGTTCTAATCATAACAACAAGGTTTACACTTTAATAGTTACCAAAACCACAGTCACCGTCTCCTTTTAAGGCCTGATTTGGGGTGCTGGTGACATTGAGTGAGAGCGGAGGCTGGTTCCAGGCCACTCTGCTCCCCTCCTGAAAAGCCCCCCCAGATTCTCAGAGAATCCCACCCATTTCAGACTGAGCTGTACCCTCAAAGTACTAGCCGTCCATCTCCCGGCTTTATCCTGTCCCCGTCTTCTGCCAAAACCAACTCACACAACTCGGTGATGGAATCATAAAATCATAGAATGAAACAGCACAGCAGGAGGCCATTCAGCCCATCGTGCCTGTGCCGGCTCTTTGAAAGAGCTATCCAACTAGTCCCACTGCCCTGCTCTTTCCCCATAGCCCTGCAAATTTTCCCTTTCCAAATATTTATCTAATTCCCTTTTGAAAGTTACTATTGAGTCGGCTTCTACCACCCTTTCAGGCCAAGAAAATGGCAGAGCAATTAAACAAATACTTTGGTTCTGTCTTCACGGAAGAGGACACAAATAACTTCCCAGAAATGCTCAGAAACCAAGGGACTAGTGAGGAGGAGGAATTAAAGGAAATTAGTATTAGTGAAAAAAATAGTGCTGGAGAAATTAATGGGACTGAAAGCCGATCAATCCCCAGGGTCTGATAATCTGCATCCCAGAGTACTAAAAGAGGTAGCCATGGAAATAGTGGATGCATTAGTTGTCATCTTCCAAAATTCCTGCAGATTATGGATCAGTTCCTGCAGATTGGAGGGCGGCAAATGTAACCCCACTATTTAAAAAAGGAGGGAGAGAGAAAACAGGGAACTACAGACCGGTTAGCCTAACATCAGTAGTGGGGAAAATGCTAGAGTCTATTATAAAGGATGTGATAACAGGACACTTAGAAAATATCAATGGGATTAGACAAAGTCAACATGGATTTATGAAAGGGAAATCATGTTTGACAAACATACTGGAGTTTTTTGAGGATGTAACTGGTAGAATAGATAGGGGAGAGCCAGTGGATTTATGTTTATTTGGATTTTCAGAAGGCCTTTGATAAAGTCCCACATAAGAGGTCAGTGTGCAAAATTAAAGCACATGGGATTGGGGGGAATATACTGGCATGGGTTGAAAAATGGTTAACAGACAGGAAACAGAGAGGAGGACTAAATGGTTTTTCTTTCGGGGTGGCAGGCGGTGACTAGTGGGGTACCGCAGGGATCAGTGCTTGGGCCCCAGCTATTCACAATATATATCAATGATTTGGAAGAGGGAACTAAATGTAATATTTCCAAGTTTGCTCACAACACAAAACTAGGTGGGATGGTGAGTTGTGAGGAAGATGCAAAGAGGCTTCAAGGTGATTTAGACTAGCTGGGTAAGTCGGCAAATACATGGCAGGTGCAGTATAATGTGGATAAATGTGAAGTTATCCACTTCGGAAGGAAAAACAGAAAGGCAGAGTATTATTTAAATAGTGATAGATTGGGAAATGTTGATGTACAAAGAGCCCTTGTACGCCAGTCACTGAAAGCAAACATGCAGGTGCAGCAAGCTGTTAGGAAGGCAAATGGTATGTTGGCCTTCATTGCAAGAGGATTTGGGTACAGGAGCAAGGATGTCTTACTGCAGTTATACAGGGCCTTGGTGAGACCACACCTGGAGTATTATGTGCAGTTTTGGTCTCCTTACCTAAGAAAGGATGTACTTGCCATAGAGGGAGTGTAGCGAAGGTTCACCAGACGGATTCCTGGGATGGCAGGACTGTCGTATGAGGAGAGATTGGGTCGACTCGGCCTGTATTCACTCGAGTTTAGAAGAATGAGAGGGGATCTCATTGAAACATATAAAATTCTGACAGGGCTAGACAGGCTGGATACAGGGAGGATGTTTCCCCTGGCTGGGGGGTCCAGAACGAGGGGTCACAGTCTCAGGATACGGGGTTGGGCATTTAGGTCTGAGATGAGAAATTTCTTCACTCAGAGGGTGGTGAACCTGTGGAATTCTCTACCACAGGAGGCTGTGGAGACCAAGTCACTGAATATATTTAAGAAGGAGCTAGATAGATTTCTAGACACAAAAGGCATCAAGGGGTATGGGGAGAGAGCGGGAATATGGTATTGAGATAGAGGATCAGCCATGATCATACTGAATGGTGGAGCAGCTCGAAGGGCCGAATGGCCTACTGCTGCTCCAATTTTCTATATTTTTATGTTTCAGGCAGTGCATTGCAGATCATTACAACTCACTGGGTGAAAAAATGTCTCCTGATTTCCCTCTGGTTCTTTTGCCAATCACCTTAAATCTGTGTCCTCTGGTTACCGACCCTTCTGCCAATGGAAACAATTTCTCCTTATTTACTCGATCAAAACTGTTCCTGATTTCGAACACCTCTATTAAATCTCCTCTTAACCTTCTCTGCTCTAAGGAGAACAATCCCAGCTTCTCCAGTCTCTAGTCTCTAAATCTAGGATTACGACATAGAAAAATTAAAAAACATTAATCCATAAGAGGGAGCTTTACTCTGTATCTAACCCTGTACCTGCCCTGGGAGTGTTTGATGGGACAGTGTAGAGGGAGCTTTACTCTGTATCTAACCCTGTACCTGCCCTGGGAGTGTTTGATGGGACGGTGTAGAGGGAGCTTTACTCTGTATCTAACCCTGTACCTGCCCTGGGAGTGTTTGATGGGACAGCGTAGAGGGAGCTTTACTCTGTATCTAACCCGTGCTGGACCTGCCCTGGGAGTGTTTGATGGGACAGTGTAGAGGGAGCTTTACTCTGTATCTAACCCTGTACCTGCCCTGGGAGTGTTTGATGGGACGGTGTAGAGGGAGCTTTACTCTGTATCTAACCCTGTACCTGCCCTGGGAGTGTTTGATGGGACAGCGTAGAGGGAGCTTTACTCTGTATCTAACCCGTGCTGGACCTGCCCTGGGAGTGTTTGATGGGACAGTGTAGAGGGAGCTTTACTCTGGACCTGCATTGGGAGTTCCGATGCTGACTGGGTGCCTGTAATGGACAGTATTCTATTCTGCACTAACACTGTCACCGTGAGTAGCTCAAAATTCACAGAAGAGTAATCAGTAAGCAGTGTTTGATCTGGTGCTGGTGGAGATTTAGTGCCACAATGTATGTAACAACACTGTGCTGACATCACAACTCATCTTATCCTGCTTTATAAAACTCCAAGGGCTCTGTTCCTGAACTATTAGAAATGATTAGTGAACGAGTGACCCCAGGTTCTGCGAAGGACTGCAATGGGGCCTCATTCTGGAGAAAGGATTCCGTGAAATTACGCTTTTTAAGTTTTTATTGAAGAGAGACATTTTTATTTGAATTTTACACACTGTGTTGAGCTGGAGAAATTGTTCCGTCCTCCCTCTCTCCGGAAGCTATGGTCCTGCTGCTTCGACTGAAGGTAAGGGCTCCACATTCACTGTCTCCTGAAGTGTGAAAGAGAACAGCAGGGTTTAGTGTCATTCACCTGACCACGTTTATTGGTTGGTACAAAGGTAAGAACACCCAGAATGGGCACCCACCGTCCTCTGTACACCTGTATCCCGCACAGACCCTCTGTACAGTATAATTGGAACCTCTCCGTGTGTACCATAATGGCCTGTCCCATTCATAGTATAATTGTAACCCCCCACCCGGCGTGTGTATTATAATGGCGTGTCCCATGTATGAATCATAGAATGATACAGCAAAGAGGGAGGACATTCGGCCCATTGTGCCTGTGCTGTCTCTTTGAAAGAGCTTTCCAAACAGTCCAACTCCCCTACTCTTTCCCCATAGCCCTGCAAATATTCCCCCTTCAAGTATGGTATAATTGTAGCCTCCCCTGTGTGTTATGTAATAGCGCATCCCATGTATGGTACAGAATTACATAGAATTTACAGCATTTGGTCGAACAGGTCTGTGTCGGTGTTTATGCTCCACATGAGTCTCATCTCACCTTATTTCATCTAACCTTATCAACATATTCATCTATTCCTTTCTCCCTTATACCAACATACGAATTAAAAGCCATTCGGCCCCTCGGGCCCGCTCTGCCATTTGATAAGATCATGGCTGATCTGATTGTGACCTCAACCCTTCTTTCCCGTCTACCTACTATAACCTTTGACTCTTGTTAATCAGGAATCTATCTAACTCAGCCTTAAAAATATTCACTGACCCTGCCTCCACCGCTCTCTGGGGAAGGGAGTTCCACAGACTCACCACCCTCTGAGAGAAAAAATTCTCCTCATCGTCGTCTTAAATGGGAGACCCCTTATTTTTAAACTGTGGCCCCCTAGTTCTAGTCTCTCCCACAAGGGGAAATATCCTCTCAGCATCGACCCCTTCAAGTCCCCTCAGGATCTTATCTGTTTCAGTAAGATCGCCTCTCATTCTTCTAAACTCCAGTGTTTACAGGCTCAACTTGTCCAACCTTTCCTCATAAGATAACCCCCTCATCCCAGGAATCAGTCGAGTGAACCTTCTCTGAACTGCCTCCAAAGCAATTACGTCCTTTCTTAAATAAGGAGACCAAAACTGCACACAGTATTCTAGATGTGGTCTCACCAATGCCCTGAACAACTGGAGCAAAACATCTCTACTTTTATATTCCATTCTCCTTGCAATAAATGACAACATTCCATTTGCCTTCCTAATCATTTGCTGTACCGTATACTAACTTTTTGTGATTCATGTACTCGGACACCCAGATCCCTCTGTACCTCAGAGTTCTGCAATCTCTCTCCATTTAAATAATATTCTGCTTTTCTATTCCTCCTGCCAAAGTGGACAAGTTCACATTTTCCCACATTATACTTCATCTGCCAAATTTTTGCCCACTCACTCAACCTATCGATATCCCTTTGCAGACTCTTCACAACTTACTTTCCTACCTACCTTTGTGTCATCAGCAAATTTAGCAACCATACATTCGTTCCCTTCATCCAAGTCATTGATATAGATTGTAAATAGTTGAGGCCCCAGCACTGATCTCTGTGGCACTCCACTAGTTACATCTTGCCAACCTGAAAATGACCCATTTATGCCTACTCTCTGTTTCCTGTTAGCTAACCAATCCTTTATCCATGATAATATGTTACCCCCCACACCATGAGCTCTTATTTTGTGCAGTAGCCTTTGATGTGGCACCTTGTCAAATGCCTTCTGGAAATCCAAGTCCACCACATCCACAGGATCCCCTTTATCCACGTTGCTTGTTACTTCCTCAAAGAACTCTAATAAATTAGTCAAACACGATTTCCCTTTCACAAAGCCGTGACTCTGCCTGATTGCATTGAGATTTTCTAAGTGCCCTGCTATAACCTCCTTAATAACAGATTCTTGCATTTTCCCTATGACAAATGTTAAGCTAACTGGCCTGTAGTTTCCTGCTTTCTGTCTCCCTCCTTTCTTGAATAGAGGAGTTACATTCATTATTTTCCAATCTGATGGGACCCTCCAGAATCTAGGGAATTTTGGAAAATTAATACCAATGCATCTGCTATCTCTGCAGCCACTTCTTTTAAGACCCGAGGATGAAGTCTGTCAGGACCTGGGGACTTGTCAGCTTTTAGTTCTAATATTTTTTTCAGAACCCTTTCCCTGGTGATTGTAAATGTTTTAAGTTCCTCACTCCCTTTCACCTCTTGATTCACAATTATTTCTGGCATGTTATTTGTATTCTCTACAGTGAAGACAGACACAAAATATCTGTTCAATTCATCCACCATTTCCTTATTCTCCATTATTAATTCCCCAGACTCACTCTCTAGAGGACCAACACTCACTTTACTTACTCTTTTCCTTTTTAAATACCTGTAGAAACTCTTACTCTCTGTTTTTATATTTCTAGCTAGCTTTCTCTCGTACTCTAATTTCTCCCTCCTTATTATTCTTTTAGTCATTCTTTGCTGTTTTTTATATTCTGTCCAATCTTCTGACCTGCCTCTAATCTTCACGGAATTGCATGCTTTTCCTTTCAATTTGATACTGTCTTTAACTTCCTTAGTTAGTCACGGATGGTACGTCCTTCCCCTGGAGTCTCTCTTTCTCACTGGAATGTATCTTTGCTGATTGTTATGAAATATCTCATTAAATGTCTGCCACTGCATCTCTACTGACCTGTCCCTTAACCTAATTTCCCAGTTCACTTTAGCCAGCTCTGTCTTCATGCCCTCATAATTGCCCTTATTTAAGTTTAAAGCACTAGTCTTAGACTTACTCTTCTCTCCCTCAAACTGAATGTGAAATTCAATAATATTGTGATCACTGCTACCGAGAGGCTCCTTTACAATGAGGTCATTAATTAATCCTGTCTCATTACACATTACCAGATCTAGAATAGCCTGCTCTCTGGTTGGCTCTAGAACGTGCTGCTCTAAGAAACTGTCCTGAAAGCACTCTATGAACTCATCTTCCAGGCTACCTTTGCCAATCAGATTCTTCCAATCTATGTGTAGATTAAAATCACCCATGATTATCGCTGTTCCTTTCTCACAAGCCCCCATTATTTCTTCCTGTATACCCTGTCCTACAGTGTGGTTACTGTTAGGGGGCCTATAAACTACTCCCACAAGTGACTTCTTGCCTTTATTATTTCTTATCTCGACCCAAACTCCATCTTGGTCTTTAGAACTAAGGTCATTTCTCTCTGTTATACTCAGATCATCCTTCATTAACAGAGTGACCCCTCCACCTTCTCCGAGCTTCCTGTCCTTCCGAAATGTCCAGTACCCTTCAATATTCAGGGTCCAGCCTTTCTCATCTTGCAGCCATGTCTCTGTAATGGCGATCAGATCGTACATATTTATTTCTATTTGAGCTGTTAATTCATCCATTTTGTTACAAATGCTACGCACATTCAGATACAAAGTCTTTAGTGCTGTCTTTTTACTATTTTTGCAACCTCTAGCCTTATCTGCTGGCGCACTCTTAAGTTTGCATGCTCTGTCCCTTCCTGCCACTCTCTGATTATCATTCCCCTTATTGCCCTCCTGCCTTGTCTTCTTTCTTTAATTAATGTGCTTTCTTACTTCCCCTTAATGCATCGACGTTATTTGCCTCAACTACTTCTTGTGTAGCGAGTTCCACATTCTCACCACTCTTTGGGTAAAGAAGTTTCTCCTGAATTCCCTATTGGATTTATCAGTGACTATCCTATATTTATAGTCTCTAGTTCTGGTCTCCCCCACAAGTGGAAACATTTTCTCTACGTCTACCCTATCAAACCCTTTCATTATCCTAAAGACCTCTGTCAGGTCACCCCTCAGCCTTCTCTTTTCTAGAGAAAAGAGCCCCAGCCTGTTCAATCTTTCCTGATAGTTATAACCTCTCAGGTCTGGTATCGTCCTTGTAAATCCTTTTTGCACCCTCTCCAATGCCTCTAAATCCTTTCTTTAATATGGAGACCAGAACTGTGCACAATACTCCAAGTGTGGTCTAACCAAGGTTCTATACAAGTTTAACATAACTTCTCTGCTTTTCAATTCTATCCCTCTAGAAATGAACCCCAGTGCTTGATTTGCCTTTTTATGACCTTATTAACCTGCGTCACTACTTTTAGTGATTTGTGTATCTGTACCCTGAGATCCCTTTGCTCCTCTAACCCGTTTAGACTCTTATTATCCAAGCAGTATGTGGCCTCCTTATTCTTCCTACCAAAATGCACCACCTCACACTTATGCACTTTGAAATTCATTTGCCAATTGCATGCCTATTCTGCAAGTTTAATAATGTCTTCCTGTATTTTGTCGCAGTCCTAAGAACTTAAGAAGTAGAAGCAGGAGTAGGCCATACTCCTGGCCTCGAGTCTGCTCCGCCATTCAATCAGATCATGGCTGATCTTCTACCTCAACTCCACTTTCCCACCCGATCCCCTAGAGTCCAAAAATCTATTGATCTCAGTCTTGAATATACTCAACGACATCCACAGCCCTCTGGGGTAGAGAATTCCAAAGATTCTCAGCCCTCTGAGTGAAGAAATTCCTCCTCATCTCATTCTTAAATGGCTGACCCCTTATCCTGAGACTATGACCCCTAGTTCTAGACTCTCCAGCCAGTGGAAACACCCTCTCAGTATCTACCCTGTCAAGCCCCCTCAGAACCTTATATGTTTCTAAACTCCAGAGAGTATAGGCCCATTCTACTCAATCTCTCCTCATAGGACAACCCTCTCATCCTAGGAATCAATCTAGTGAACCTTCGTTGCACCGCCTCTAAGGCAAGTATATCCTTCCTTAGATAAAGAGGCCAAAACTGTACACAATACTCCAGGTGAGGTCTCACCAAAGCCCTGTACAATTGTAGCAAGACTTCCTTACTCTTGTACTCCAACCCCCTTGCAATAAAGGCCAACATTCCATTTGCCTTCCTAATTGCCTGCTGCACCTGCATGCTAACCTTTCGTATTTCTTGTACGAGGACTCCCAGATCTCTCTGAACACCAACATTTAATAGTTTCTCACCATTTAAAAAATATTCTGTTTTTCTATTCTTCCTACTAAAGTGAATAACCTCACATTTCCCCACATTATACTCCATCTGCCACCTTCTCGCCCACTCACTTAACCTGTCCATATCCCTTTGCAGACTCTGTGTCCTCCTCACAGCTTACTTTCCCACCTAGCTTTGTATCGTCAGCAAACTTGGATACATTACACTCCGTCCCTTCATCTAAGTCATTAATATAGATTGTAAATAGCTGAGGCCCAAGCACTGATCCTTGTGGCACCCCATTAGTTACAGCCTGCCAACCTGAGTATGACCCGTTTATCCCTACTCTCTGTTTTCTGTCCGTTAACCAATCCTCTATCACTGCTAATATATTACCTTCAATCCCATGAGCCCTAATCTTGCGTAACAACCTTTTATGTGGCATCTTATCGAATGCCATTTGAAAATCCAAATATATTACATCCACTGGTTCCCCTTTATCTACCCTGCCAGTTACACCCTCAAAAAACTCTAATAAATTTGTCAAACACGATTTCCCTTTCATAAAACCATGTTGACTCTGCCTAATCATATTATGATTTTCTAAGTGCCCTGTTACCACTTCCTTAATAATAGATTCCAGCATTTTCCCTACTACTGATGTCAGGCTAACTGACCTATAGTTCCGTTTTCTCTCTCCCTCCTTTCTTGAATAGCGGGGTTACATTTGCTGCCTTCCAATCCACGGGGACCGTTCTAGAATCTAGGGAATTTTGGAAGATCACAACCAATGCACCCACTATCTCTGCAGCCACCTCTTTTAGAACCCTCGGATGTAGGTCATCAGGTCCAGGGGATTTACTAGCTTTTAGTCCCATTAATTTCTCCAGTACTTTTTCTCTGCTGATTTTAATTACTTTACGTTCCTCACTCTCATTTGCCCCTTGGTTCCCCACTATTTTTAGTATACTTTTTGTGTCTTCTACTGTGAAGACAGATACAAAATATTTGTTTAACGCACCTGCCATTTCCTTATTTCCCATTATAATTTCTCCTGTCTCAGCCTCGAAGGGACCAACGTTTACTTTTGCTACTTTCTTCCTTTTTACATACTTGTAGAAGCTCTTTCAATCCGTTTTTACATTTCTTGCTAGTTTACTCTCATTTTCTATTTTCTCCTTTTTTATCAATTTTTTGGTCATCCTTTGCTGGTTTCTAAAACTCTCCCAATCCTCAGACTTACTACTCTTCTTGGCAACATTATAGGCCTCTTCTTTTAATCAAATACTATCCTTAACTTCTTTAGTTAGCCACGGATGGATCGCTTTTCCTCCTCAGTATTAACTATATCTCCCAATTTAGTGTAGTCCGCAAATTTTGAAATTGTACTTTTGATTCCTGAGTCCATATTGTTTCTGTAAATGATGAACAACAGTGGTCCCAGCACTGATCCCTGGGGAACCTTTTCCCAGTCCGAGTAACAACCTTTATTTAACCCCTACTCTCTGTTCTGTTTTGTAGCCAGTTTGCTCTCCATTCCGCTAACTGTCCCTCACTCTACATACTCTGACCTCAGTCATGAGTCCACTATGTGGTACCCTATCGAAGGCCTTTTGAAAATCCAGATATATTACATCTACTACATTACCCTTGTCTACACTCTCTGTTACTTTTTCAAAGAATTCAATAAGTTTGGTCAAGCATGACTTTCCCTTCTGAAATCCGTGCTGACTGCTCTTTATTATATTTTCAGTTTCTAGATGTTTTTCTATTACATTTTTGAGTAAAGATTCCACTTTCTTTCCTACCACCGACGTTAAGCTAATTGGTTGAAAGTTCCCTGGACTGGTTCTATCTCCCTTTTTAAATATAGGAATAACATTATCTGTCCACCAGTCCTCTGGCACTATTCCCTTTTCTAATGAATTTTTATATATATGTAATAGAGCCTCTGCTATCTTTTCCCAAACCTCTTTTAATATTCATGGATACAATCCATCCGGACCAGGGGTTTTATCCTCTCTAAGTTTGATTAGTTTATCAATGATCTCCCCCCTTTCTATCTTAAATGTCTTTATATCTTTTTTGATCTCTTCTTCTAATGTCATGCCCACCGTGTCAGTCTCCCCGGTAAATACTGAGGCAAAGTAATTATTCAATATTTCTGCCATTTCGCTGTCATTACCTGTGAGTTTATCTTGTGCATCCCCTCGTGGCCCTATCCCTATCCTGATTTTTCTTCTGTTATTTATGTGTCTGCAGAATACTTTACTATTACTTTTTATATTCCTTGATAATTTAATCTCATAGTTCCACTTTGCTTTCCTAATTGTTTTTTAACATTCTTCCTAAACTTTTCACATTCCATTTTGTCATCCACTCCTTTATTGTCTCTGTACTTAGAGGATGCTTTTCTCTTTAGTTTCAATTTTACTCTTATCTCTTTATTCATCCGTGGTGTTTCATTGTTGGCTCGTTTGTTCTTGTATTTCAGAGGAATATATTTCTCCTGAACTCTCTTGATCACCGTTTTAAATATTTCCCACTGCTGTTCTATCTCTTTGTCTGTCAAAATATGATGTGGAGATGCCGGTGATGGACTGGGGTTGACAATTGTAAACAATTTTACAACACCAAGTTATAGTCCAGCAATTTTATTTTAAATTCAAAATAGTGTGTGTTATAATGGTGGGTCCCATGTATGATATAATCCCCCCCGCCACCGTGTGTGTTATAATGGTGGGTCCCCGGCCGTCACCTTATTCTGATTTCGGTAGAACACGTTGTCGAAGCCGAAGGGTGCTCTGGATTCACTCGTGGTTCCGGGGGAGTTGTGCCTCTTGTTCTTACGCCAGTAAATCACACCCACAGCTGCAGCCACCAGCACAGCCAGCACAATGATCACAGCAGCAATGATCCCAGGAGTCTGACCGCCACCTGCAATCAAACAAAGCACCACACTCAGTCTCAACACCACACTCAGTCCCAACACCACACTCAGTCCCAACACTACACTCAGTCCCAACACCACACTCAGTCCCAACACCACACTCAGTCCCAACACCACACTCAGTCCCAACACCACACTCAGTCCCAACACCACACTCAGTCCCAACACTACACTCAGTCCCAACACCACACTCAGTCCCAACACTACACTCAGTCCCAACACCACACTCAGTCCCAACACCACACTCAGTCCCAACACCACACTCAGTCCCAACACCACACTCAGTCCCAACAACACACTCAGTCCCAACACCACACTCAGTCCCAACACCACACTCAGTCCCAACACCACACTCAGTCCCAACACCACACTCAGTCCCAACAACACACTCAGTCCCAACACTACACTCAGTCCCAACACCACACTCAGTCTCAACACCACACTCAGTCCCAACAACACACTCAGTCTCAACACTACACTCAGTCCCAACACCACACTCAGTCCCAACACTACACTCAGTCCCAACACCACACTCAGTCCCAACACCACACTCAGTCCCAACAACACACTCAGTCCCAACACTACACTCAGTCCCAACACCACACTCAGTCTCAACACCACACTCAGTCCCAACAACACACTCAGTCTCAACACTACACTCAGTCCCAACACCACACTCAGTCCCAACAACACACTCAGTCCCAACACCACACTCAGTCCCAACACCACACTCAGTCCCAACACCACACTCAGTCCCAACACCACACTCAGTCCCAACACCACACTCAGTCCCAACACCACACTCAGTCCCAACACCACACTCAGTCCCAACACCACACTCAGTCTCAACACCACACTCAGTCCCAACACTACACTCAGTCCCAACACCACACTCAGTCCCAACACTACACTCAGTCCCAACACCACACTCAGTCCCAACACCACACTCAGTCCCAACACCACACTCAGTCCCAACACCACACTCAGTCCCAACAACACACTCAGTCCCAACACCACACTCAGTCCCAACACCACACTCAGTCCCAACACTACACTCAGTCCCAACAACACACTCAGTCTCAACACTACACTCAGTCCCAACACCACACTCAGTCCCAACAACACACTCAGTCCCAACAACACACTCAGTCCCAACAACACACTCAGTCCCAACACCACACTCAGTCCCAACACTACACTCAGTCCCAACACCACACTCAGTCTCAACACTACACTCAGTCCCAACACCACACTCAGTCCCAACAACACACTCAGTCCCAACAACACACTCAGTCCCAACACCACACTCAGTCCCAACACTACACTCAGTCCCAACACCACACTCAGTCCCAACACGACACTCAGTCCCATCACCACACTCAGTCCCAACAACACACTCAGTCCCAACACCACACTCAGTCCCAACACGACACTCAGTCCCAACACCACACTCAGTCCCAACAACACACTCAGTCCCAACACCACACTCAGTCCCAACACGACACTCAGTCCCAACACCACACTCAGTCCCAACAACACACTCAGTCCCAACACCACACTCAGTCCCAACACGACACTCAGTCCCAACACCACACTCAGTCCCAACACGACACTCAGTCCCAACACCACACTCAGTCCCAACACCACACTCAGTCCCAACAACACACTCAGTCTCAACACTACACTCAGTCCCAACACCACACTCAGTCCCAACAACACACTCAGTCCCAACAACACACTCAGTCCCAACACTACACTCAGTCCCATCACCACACTCAGTCCCAACACGACACTCAGTCCCAACACTACACTCAGTCCCAACACTACACTCAGTCCCAACAACACACTCAGTCCCAACACCACACTCAGTCCCAACAACACACTCAGTCCCAACACTACACTCAGTCCCATCACCACACTCAGTCCCAACACCACACTCAGTCCCAACACTACACTCAGTCCCAACACTACACTCAGTCCCAACACTACACTCAGTCCCAACACCACACTCAGTCCCAACACCACACTCAGTCCCAACAACACACTCAGTCCCAACAACACACTCAGTCCCAACACTACACTCAGTCCCAACACTACACTCAGTCCCAACACCACACTCAGTCCCAACACCACACTCAGTCCCAACACTACACTCAGTCCCAACACCACACTCAGTCCCAACACCACACTCAGTCCCAACACTACACTCAGTCCCAACACCACACTCAGTCCCAACAGCACACTCAGTCCCAACACCACACTCAGTCCCAACACTACACTCAGTCCCAACACCACACTCAGTCCCAACACCACACTCAGTCCCAACACTACACTCAGTCCCAACACTACACTCAGTCCCAACAACACACTCAGTCTCAACACCACACTCAGTCCCAACACCACACTCAGTCCCAACAACACACTCAGTCCCAACAACACACTCAGTCCCAACACCACACTCAGTCCCATCACCACACTCAGTCCCAACACTACACTCAGTCCCAACAACACACTCAGTCCCAACACCACACTCAGTCCCAACACCACACTCAGTCCCATCACCACACTCAGTCCCAACACTACACTCAGTCCCAACACTACACTCAGTCCCAACAACACACTCAGTCCCAACACCACACTCAGTCCCAACACTACACTCAGTCCCAACAACACACTCAGTCTCAACACTACACTCAGTCCCAACACCACACTCAGTCTCAATACCACACTCAGTCCCAACAACACACTCAGTCCCAACAACACACTCAGACCCAACACCACACTTAGTCCCAACACCACACTCAGTCCCAACAACACACTCAGTCCCAACAACACACTCAGTCCCAACACCACACTCAGTCCCAACACCACACTCAGTCCCAACAACACACTCAGTCCCAACAACACACTCAGTCCCAACACTACACTCAGTCTCAACACCACACTCAGTCCCAACACCACACTCAGTTCCAACACCACACTCAGTCCCAACACCACACTCAGTCCCAACACCACACTCAGTCCCAACACCACACTCAGTCCCAACACTACACTCAGTCCCAACACTACACTCAGTCCCAACAACACACTCAGTCCCAACAACACACTCAGTCCCAACACCACACTCAGTCCCAACACTACACTCAGTCCCAACAACACACTCAGTCCCAACACCACACTCAGTCCCAACAACACACTCAGTCCCAACAACACACTCAGTCCCAACACTGCACTCAGTCCCAACACTACACTCAGTCTCAACAACACACTCAGTCCCAACACCACACTCAGTCTCAACACCGCACTCAGTCCCAACACCACACTCAGTCCCAACACCACACTCAGTCCCAACAACACACTCAGTCCCAACACCACACTCAGTCCCAACAACACACTCAGTCCCAACACCACACTCAGTCCCAACACCACACTCAGTCCCAACACCACACTCAGTCTCAACACCACACTCAGTCTCAACAACACACTCAGTCTCAACACTACACTCAGTCTCAACACCACACTCAGTCTCAACAACACACTCAGTCCCAACACCACACTCAGTCTCAACACTACACTCAGTCTCAACACCACACTCAGTCTCAACACCACACTCAGTCCCAAAAACACACTCAGTCCCAACACCACACTCAGTCCCAACAACACACTCAGTCCCAACAACACACTCAGTCCCAACACCACACTCAGTCTCAACACCACACTCAGTCTCAACACCACACTCAGTCTCAACACTACACTCAGTCCCAACAACACACTCAGTCCCAACACCACACTCAGTCCCAACACCACACTCAGTCTCAACACCACACTCAGTCTCAACAACACACTCAGTCCCAACACTGCACTCAGTCTCAACACTACACTCAGTCTCAACACCACACTCAGTCCCAACACCACACTCAGTCTCAACAACACACTCAGTCTCAACACTACACTCAGTCTCAACACTACACTCAGTCCCAACAACACACTCAGTCCCAACACCACACTCAGTCCCAACACCACACTCAGTCTCAACACCACACTCAGTCTCAACAACACACTCAGTCTCAACACTACACTCAGTCTCAACACTACACTCAGTCTCAACAACACACTCAGTCTCAACACTACACTCAGTCTCAACACTACACTCAGTCCCAACAACACACTCAGTCCCAACACCACACTCAGTCCCAACACCACACTCAGTCTCAACACCACACTCAGTCTCAACAACACACTCAGTCCCAACACTGCACTCAGTCCCAACACGACACTCAGTCTCAACACCACACTCAGTCTCAACACTACACTCAGTCCCAACACCACACTCAGTCCCAACAACACACTCAGTCCCAACACGACACTCAGTCTCAACACCACACTCAGTCTCAACACCACACTCAGTCCCAACACGACACTCAGTCTCAACACCACACTCAGTCTCAACAACACACTCAGTCCCAACACTACACTCAGTCTCAACACTACACTCAGTCTCAACACCACACTCAGTCTCAACACCACACTCAGTCCCAACACCACACTCAGTCCCAACAACACACTCAGTCCCAACAACACACTCAGTCCCAACACCACACTCAGTCCCAACAACACACTCAGTCTCAACACTACACTCAGTCCCAACACCACACTCAGTCCCAACAACACACTCAGTCCCAACACTACACTCAGTCCCAACAACACACTCAGTCCCAACACCACACTCAGTCCCAACACCACACTCAGTCCCAACAACACACTCAGTCCCAACACGACACTCAGTCCCAACAACACACTCAGTCCCAACACCACACTCAGTCCCAACAACACACTCAGTCTCAACACTACACTCAGTCCCAACAACACACTCAGTCCCAACACTACACTCAGTCCCAACAACACACTCAGTCCCAACACCACACTCAGTCCCAACACCACACTCAGTCCCAACACCACACTCAGTCCCAACAACACACTCAGTCCCAACACCACACTCAGTCCCAACACCACACTCAGTCTCAACACCACACTCAGTCCCAACACCACACTCAGTCCCAACACCACACTCAGTCCCAACACTACACTCAGTCCCAACACTACACTCAGTCCCAACACTACACTCAGTCCCAACACTACACTCAGTCCCAACACCACACTCAGTCCCAACACCACACTCAGTCCCAACACCACACTCAGTCCCAACACCACACTCAGTCCCAACACGACACTCAGTCCCAACACCACACTCAGTCCCAACAACACACTCAGTCCCAACAACACACTCAGTCCCAACAACACACTCAGTCCCAACAACACACTCAGTCCCAACAACACACTCAGTCTCAACACTACACTCAGTCCCAACACCACACTCAGTCCCAACACCACACTCAGTCCCAACACCACACTCAGTCCCAACACCACACTCAGTCTCAACACTACACTCAGTCCCAACACTACACTCAGTCCCAACACTACACTCAGTCCCAACACTACACTCAGTCCCAACACCACACTCAGTCTCAACACTACACTCAGTCCCAACACTACACTCAGTCTCAACACTACACTCAGTCCCAACACCACACTCAGTCCCAACACCACACTCAGTCCCAACACTACACTCAGTCCCAACAACACACTCAGTCCCAACAACACACTCAGTCCCAACACCACACTCAGTCTCAACACTACACTCAGTCCCAACACTACACTCAGTCCCAACACCACACTCAGTCCCAACACTACACTCAGTCCCAACACTACACTCAGTCCCAACACCACACTCAGTCCCAACACTACACTCAGTCCCAACAACACACTCAGTCCCAACACTGCACTCAGTCTCAACACTACACTCAGTCTCAACACTACACTCAGTCCCAACACTACACTCAGTCTCAACACCACACTCAGTCCCAACACCACACTCAGTCCCAACACCACACTCAGTCCCAACACTACACTCAGTCCCAACAACACACTCAGTCCCAACAACACACTCAGTCCCAACACCACACTCAGTCTCAACACTACACTCAGTCCCAACACTACACTCAGTCCCAACACCACACTCAGTCCCAACACTACACTCAGTCCCAACACTACACTCAGTCCCAACACTACACTCAGTCCCAACACTACACTCAGTCCCAACACCACACTCAGTCCCAACACTACACTCAGTCCCAACACCACAATCAGTCCCAACACTACACTCAGTCCCAACACCACACTCAGTCCCAACACTACACTCAGTCCCAACACCACACTCAGTCCCAACACCACACTCAGTCCCAACACTACACTCAGTCCCAACAACACACTCAGTCTCAACACCACACTCAGTCCCAACACCACACTCAGTCCCAACACCACACTCAGTCCCAACACCACACTAAGTCCCAACACCACACTCAGTCTCAACACTACACTCAGTCCCAACACCACACTCAGTCCCAACACCACACTCAGTCCCAACACCACACTCAGTCCCAACACCACACTCAGTCCCAACACCACACTCAGTCCCAACACTACACTCAGTCCCAACACTACACTCAGTCCCAACACCACACTCAGTCCCAACACTACACTCAGTCTCAACACCACACTCAGTCCCAACACCACACTCAGTCCCAACACCACACTCAGTCCCAACACTACACTCAGTCCCAACACCACACTCAGTCCCAACACTACACTCTGTCCCAACACCACACTCAGTCCCAACACCACACTCAGTCCCAACACTACACTCAGTCCCAACACCACACTCAGTCCCAACACCACACTCAGTCCCAACACCACACTCAGTCCCAACACCACACTCAGTCCCAACACCACACTCAGTCTCAACACCACACTCAGTCCCAACACCACACTCAGTCCCAACACCACACTCAGTCCCAACACCACACTCAGTCCCAACACCACACTCAGTCCCAACACCACACTCAGTCCCAACACCACACTCAGTCCCAACACCACACTCAGTCCCAACAACACACTCAGTCCCAACACTACACTCAGTCTCAACACCACACTCAGTCCCAACACTACACTCAGTCCCAACACTACACTCAGTCTCAACACTACACTCAGTCTCAACACTACACTCAGTCCCAACACCACACTCAGTCCCAACACTACACTCAGTCTCAACACTACACTCAGTCTAAACACTACACTCAGTCTCAACACTACACTCAGTCTCAACACTACACTCAGTCCCAACACCACACTCAGTCCCAACACCACACTCAGTCCCAACACCACACTCAGTCCCAACACCACACTCAGTCCCAACACCACACTCAGTCCCAACACCACACTCAGTCCCAACACCACACTCAGTCCCAACACTACACTCAGTCGCAACAACACACTCAGTCCCAACAACACACTCAGTCCCAACAACACACTCAGTCCCAACAACACACTCAGTCCCAACACCACACTCAGTCCCAACACCACACTCAGTCCCAACACTACACTCAGTCCCAACACCACACTCAGTCCCAACACCACACTCAGTCCCAACACCACACTCAGTCCCAACACCACACTCAGTCCCAACACCACACTCAGTCCCAACACCACACTCAGTCCCAACACCGCACTCAGTCCCAACACCACACTCAGTCCCAACACTACACTCAGTCCCAACAACACACTCAGTCCCAACACCACACTCAGTCCCAACAACACACTCAGTCCCAACACCACACTCAGTCCCAACACCACACTCAGTCCCAACACCGCACTCAGTCCCAACACTACACTCAGTCCCAACACCACACTCAGTCCCAACACCACACTCAGTCCCAACACTACACTCAGTCCCAACACTACACTCAGTCCCAACACCACACTCAGTCCCAACACCGCACTCAGTCCCAACACCACACTCAGTCCCAACACTACACTCAGTCCCAACACTACACTCAGTCCCAACACTACACTCAGTCCCAACACCACACTCAGTCCCAACACCGCACTCAGTCCCAACACTACACTCAGTCCCAACACCACACTCAGTCCCAACACCACACTCAGTCCCAACACCACACTCAGTCCCAACACCACACTCAGTCTCAACACCACACTCAGTCCCAACACCACACTCAGTCCCAACACCACACTCAGTCCCAACACCACACTCAGTCCCAACACCACACTCAGTCCCAACACCACACTCAGTCTCAACACCACACTCAGTCCCAACAACACACTCAGTCCCAACACCACACTCAGTCCCAACACCACACTCAGTCCCAACACCACACTCAGTCCCAACACCACACTCAGTCCCAACACCACACTCAGTCCCAACACCACACTCAGTCCCAACACTACACTCAGTCCCAACACCACACTCAGTCCCAACACCACACTCAGTCTCAACACTACACTCAGTCTCAACACTACACTCAGTCCCAACACCACACTCAGTCCCAACACCACACTCAGTCCCAACACCACACTCAGTCCCAACACTACACTCAGTCCCAACACCACACTCAGTCCCAACACCACACTCAGTCCCAACACCACACTCAGTCCCAACACCACACTCAGTCCCAACACCACACTCAGTCCCAACACCACACTCAGTCCCAACACCACACTCAGTCTCAATACCACACTCAGTCCCAACAACACACTCAGTCCCAACACTACACTCAGTTCCAACACTACACTCAGTCCCAACACTACACTCAGTCTCAACACCACACTCAGTCCCAACACTACACTCAGTCTCAACACCACACTCAGTCCCAACACTACACTCAGTCCCAACACCACACTCAGTCCCAACACTACACTCAGTCCCAACACCACACTCAGTCCCAACACCACACTCAGTCCCAACACCACACTCAGTCCCAACACTACACTCAGTCTCAACACCACACTCAGTCCCAACACTACACTCAGTCCCAACACTACACTCAGTCCCAACACCACACTCAGTCCCAACAACACACTCAGTCCCAACACCACACTCAGTCCCAACACCACACTCAGTCCCAACACCACACTCAGTCCCAACACCACACTCAGTCCCAACACCACACTCAGTCCCAACACCACACTCAGTCCCAACACCACACTCAGTCCCAACACTACACTCAGTCCCAACACTACACTCAGTCCCAACACTACACTCAGTCTCAACACTACACTCAGTCCCAACACCACACTCAGTCCCAACACCACACTCAGTCCCAACACCACACTCAGTCCCAACACTACACTCAGTCCCAACACCACACTCAGTCCCAACACCACACTCAGTCCCAACACTACACTCAGTCCCAACACTACACTCAGTCCCAACACTACACTCAGTCCCAACACTACACTCAGTCCCAACACTACACTCAGTCCCAACACCACACTCAGTCCCAACACCACACTCAGTCCCAACACCACACTCAGTCCCAACACCACACTCAGTCCCAACACCACACTCAGTCCCAACACCACACTCAGTCCCAACACCACACTCAGTCCCAACACCACACTCAGTCCCAACACCACACTCAGTCCCAACACCACACTCAGTCCCAACACCACACTCAGTCCCAACACCACACTCAGTCCCAACAACACACTCAGTCCCAACACCACACTCAGTCCCAACACCACACTCAGTCCCAACACCACACTCAGTCCCAACACCACACTCAGTCCCAACACCACACTCAGTCCCAACACCACACTCAGTCCCAACACCACACTCAGTCCCAACACTACACTCAGTCCCAACACCACACTCAGTCTCAACAACACACTCAGTCCCAACACCGCACTCAGTCCCAACACCGCACTCAGTCCCAACACCGCACTCAGTCCCAACACTACACTCAGTCCCAACACCACACTCAGTCCCAACACCACACTCAGTCCCAACACCACACTCAGTCCCAACACCGCACTCAGTCCCAACAACACACTCAGTCCCAACACCACACTCAGTCCCAACACCGCACTCAGTCCCAACACCGCACTCAGTCCCAACACCACACTCAGTCCCAACACTACACTCAGTCCCAACACCACACTCAGTCCCAACACCACACTCAGTCCCAACACTACACTCAGTCCCAACACTACACTCAGTCCCAACACCGCACTCAGTCCCAACACCGCACTCAGTCCCAACACCACACTCAGTCCCAACACTACACTCAGTCCCAACACTACACTCAGTCCCAACACTGCACTCAGTCCCAACACCGCACTCAGTCCCAACACCGCACTCAGTCCCAACACTACACTCAGTCCCAACACCACACTCAGTCCCAACACCACACTCAGTCCCAACACCACACTCAGTCCCAACACCACACTCAGTCCCAACACCACACTCAGTCTCAACACCACACTCAGTCCCAACACCACACTCAGTCCCAACACCACACTCAGTCCCAACACCACACTCAGTCCCAACACCACACTCAGTCTCAACACCACACTCAGTCCCAACAACACACTCAGTCCCAACACCACACTCAGTCCCAACACCACACTCAGTCCCAACACCACACTCAGTCCCAACACCACACTCAGTCCCAACACCACACTCAGTCCCAACACCACACTCAGTCCCAACACTACACTCAGTCCCAACACCACACTCAGTCCCAACACCACACTCAGTCCCAACACCACACTCAGTCCCAACACCACACTCAGTCCCAACACTACACTCAGTCCCAACACCACACTCAGTCCCAACACCACACTCAGTCCCAACACCACACTCAGTCCCAACACCACACTCAGTCCCAACACCACACTCAGTCCCAACACCACACTCAGTCTCAATACCACACTCAGTCCCAACAACACACTCAGTCCCAACACTACACTCAGTTCCAACACTACACTCAGTCCCAACACTACACTCAGTCTCAACACCACACTCAGTCCCAACACTACACTCAGTCCCAACACTACACTCAGTCTCAACACCACACTCAGTCCCAACACTACACTCAGTCCCAACACCACACTCAGTCCCAACACTACACTCAGTCCCAACACCACACTCAGTCCCAACACCACACTCAGTCCCAACACCACACTCAGTCCCAACACTACACTCAGTCTCAACACCACACTCAGTCCCAACACTACACTCAGTCCCAACACTACACTCAGTCCCAACACCACACTCAGTCCCAACACCACACTCAGTCCCAACACCACACTCAGTCCCAACACCACACTCAGTCCCAACACCACACTCAGTCCCAACACCACACTCAGTCCCAACACCACACTCAGTCCCAACACCACACTCAGTCCCAACACCACACTCAGTCCCAACACCACACTCAGTCCCAACACCACACTCAGTCCCAACACCACACTCAGTCCCAACACTACACTCAGTCCCAACACTACACTCAGTCCCAACACTACACTCAGTCTCAACACTACACTCAGTCCCAACACCACACTCAGTCCCAACACCACACTCAGTCCCAACACTACACTCAGTCCCAACACCACACTCAGTCCCAACACCACACTCAGTCCCAACACTACACTCAGTCCCAACACTACACTCAGTCCCAACACTACACTCAGTCCCAACACCACACTCAGTCCCAACACCACACTCAGTCCCAACACCACACTCAGTCCCAACACCACACTCAGTCCCAACACCACACTCAGTCCCAACACCACACTCAGTCCCAACACCACACTCAGTCCCAACACCACACTCAGTCCCAACACCACACTCAGTCCCAACACCACACTCAGTCCCAACACCACACTCAGTCCCAACACCACACTCAGTCCCAACACCACACTCAGTCCCAACACCACACTCAGTCCCAACACCACACTCAGTCTCAACACTACACTCAGTCTCAACACCACACTCAGTCTCAACACCACACTCAGTCTCAACAACACACTCAGTCCCAACACTACACTCAGTCCCAACACCACACTCAGTCCCAACACCACACTCAGTCCCAACACCACACTCAGTCCCAACACCACACTCAGTCCCAACACCACACTCAGTCCCAACACTACACTCAGTCCCAACACCACACTCAGTCTCAACAACACACTCAGTCCCAACACCACACTCAGTCCCAACACCACACTCAGTCCCAACACCACACTCAGTCCCAACACTACACTCAGTCCCAACACTACACTCAGTCCCAACACTACACTCAGTCCCAACACTACACTCAGTCCCAACACCACACTCAGTCCCAACACCACACTCAGTCCCAACACCACACTCAGTCCCAACACCACACTCAGTCCCAACACCACACTCAGTCCCAACACCACACTCAGTCCCAACACCACACTCAGTCCCAACACCACACTCAGTCCCAACACCACACTCAGTCCCAACACCACACTCAGTCCCAACAACACACTCAGTCCCAACACCACACTCAGTCCCAACAACACACTCAGTCCCAACACCACACTCAGTCCCAACACTACACTCAGTCTCAACACCACACTCAGTCTCAACACCACACTCAGTCTCAACACCACACTCAGTCTCAACAACACACTCAGTCCCAACACTACACTCAGTCCCAACACCACACTCAGTCCCAACACCACACTCAGTCCCAACACCACACTCAGTCCCAACACCACACTCAGTCCCAACACCACACTCAGTCCCAACACCACACTCAGTCCCAACACCACACTCAGTCCCAACACCACACTCAGTCTCAACAACACACTCAGTCCCAACACTACACTCAGTCCCAACACTACACTCAGTCCCAACACCACACTCAGTCCCAACACTACACTCAGTCCCAACACCACACTCAGTCCCAACACCACACTCAGTCCCAACACTACACTCAGTCTCAACACTACACTCAGTCTCAACACCACACTCAGTCTCAACACCACACTCAGTCCCAACAACACACTCAGTCCCAACACTACACTCAGTCCCAACACCACACTCAGTCCCAACACCACACTCAGTCCCAACAACACACTCAGTCCCAACACCACACTCAGTCCCAACACCACACTCAGTCCCAACAACACACTCAGTCCCAACACCACACTCAGTCTCAACACCACACTCAGTCCCAACACCACACTCAGTCCCAACACCACACTCAGTCCCAACACCACACTCAGTCCCAACAACACACTCAGTCCCAACACCACACTCAGTCTCAACAACACACTCAGTCTCAACAACACACTCAGTCTCAACAACACACTCAGTCCCAACACCACACTCAGTCCCAACACCACACTCAGTCCCAACACCACACTCAGTCCCAACACCACACTCAGTCCCAACACCACACTCAGTCCCAACACCACACTCAGTCCCAACACCACACTCAGTCCCAACACCACACTCAGTCCCAACACCACACTCAGTCTCAACACCACACTCAGTCCCAACAACACACTCAGTCCCAACACCACACTCAGTCTCAACAACACACTCAGTCCCAACACCACACTCAGTCCCAACACCACACTCAGTCCCAACAACACACTCAGTCCCAACACCACACTCAGTCCCAACACTACACTCAGTCCCAACAACACACTCAGTCCCAACAACACACTCAGTCCCAACACCACACTCAGTCCCAACACTACACTCAGTCCCAACACTACACTCAGTCCCAACACTACACTCAGTCCCAACACCACACTCAGTCCCAACACTACACTCAGTCCCAACACCACACTCAGTCCCAACACCACACTCAGTCTCAACACCACACTCAGTCCCAACACCACACTCAGTCTCAACACCACACTCAGTCTCAATACCACACTCAGTCTCAACACCACACTCAGTCCCAACACCACACTCAGTCCCAACAACACACTCAGTCCCAACAACACACTCAGTCCCAACACTACACTCAGTCCCAACACCACACTCAGTCCCAACACCCCACTCAGTCCCAACAACACACTCAGTCCCAACACCCCACTCAGTCCCAACAACACACTCAGTCCCAACAACACACTCAGTCCCAACACCACACTCAGTCCCAACACCACACTCAGTCCCAACACCACACTCAGTCCCAACACCACACTCAGTCCCAACACCACACTCAGTCCCAACACCACACTCAGTCCCAACACCACACTCAGTCCCAACACCACACTCAGTCCCAACACCACACTCAGTCCCAACAACACACTCAGTCCCAACACCACACTCAGTCCCAACACCACACTCAGTCCCAACACCACACTCAGTCCCAACACCACACTCAGTCCCAACACCACACTCAGTCTCAACACCACACTCAGTCCCAACAACACACTCAGTCCCAACACCACACTCAGTCCCAACACCACACTCAGTCTCAACACCACACTCAGTCTCAACAACACACTCAGTCTCAACACCACACTCAGTCTCAACAACACACTCAGTCCCAACACCACACTCAGTCCCAACACCACACTCAGTCCCAACACCACACTCAGTCTCAACAACACACTCAGTCCCAACACCACACTCAGTCCCAACACCACACTCAGTCCCAACACCACACTCAGTCCCAACACCTCACTCAGTCCCAACAACACACTCAGTCCCAACACTACACTCAGTCTCAACAACACACTCAGTCCCAACAACACACTCAGTCCCAACACCACACTCAGTCCCAACACCACACTCAGTCCCAACACCTCACTCAGTCCCAACAACACACTCAGTCCCAACACTACACTCAGTCCCAACACTACACTCAGTCCCAACACCACACTCAGTCCCAACACCACACTCAGTCCCAACACCACACTCAGTCCCAACACTACACTCAGTCTCAACACCACACTCAGTCCCAACACCACACTCAGTCCCAACACCACACTCAGTCCCAACACCACACTCAGTCCCAACACTACACTCAGTCCCAACACTACACTCAGTCCCAACACCACACTCAGTCCCAACACTACACTCAGTCCCAACACCGCACTCAGTCCCAACACCACACTCAGTCCCAACACCACACTCAGTCCCAACACCACACTCAGTCCCAACACCACACTCAGTCTCAACAACACACTCAGTCCCAACACCACACTCAGTCCCAACACCACACTCAGTCCCAACACCTCACTCAGTCCCAACAACACACTCAGTCCCAACACTACACTCAGTCTCAACAACACACTCAGTCCCAACACCACACTCAGTCCCAACACCACACTCAGTCCCAACACCACACTCAGTCCCAACACCACACTCAGTCTCAACACCACACTCAGTCCCAACACCACACTCAGTCTCAACACCACACTCAGTCCCAACAACACACTCAGTCCCAACACTACACTCAGTCCCAACACCACACTCAGTCCCAACACTACACTCAGTCCCAACACCACACTCAGTCCCAACACTACACTCAGTCCCAACAACACACTCAGTCCCAACACTACACTCAGTCCCAACAACACACTCAGTCCCAACACCACACTCAGTCCCAACACTACACTCAGTCCCAACACCACACTCAGTCCCAACACTACACTCAGTCCCAACACCACACTCAGTCCCAACACTACACTCAGTCCCAACAACACACTCAGTCCCAACACTACACTCAGTCCCAACAACACACTCAGTCCCAACACCACACTCAGTCCCAACAACACACTCAGTCCCAACACTACACTCAGTCCCAACACTACACTCAGTCCCAACAACACACTCAGTCCCAACACCACACTCAGTCCCAACAACACACTCAGTCCCAACACTACACTCAGTCCCAACACCACACTCAGTCCCAACAACACACTCAGTCCCAACACTACACTCAGTCCCAACACCACACTCAGTCCCAACACCACACTCAGTCCCAACACCACACTCAGTCCCAACACCACACTCAGTCCCAACACCACACTCAGTCCCAACACCACACTCAGTCCCAACACCACACTCAGTCCCAACACCACACTCAGTCCCAACACCACACTCAGTCCCAACACCACACTCAGTCCCAACACCACACTCAGTCCCAACACCACACTCAGTCCCAACACCACACTCAGTCCCAACACTACACTCAGTCCCAACACCACACTCAGTCCCAACAACACACTCAGTCCCAACACCACACTCAGTCCCAACACGACACTCAGTCCCAACACTACACTCAGTCCCAACACTACACTCAGTCCCAACACCACACTCAGTCCCAACACCACACTCAGTCCCAACACCACACTCAGTCCCAACACCACACTCAGTCCCAACACCACACTCAGTCCCAACACCACACTCAGTCCCAACACCACACCCAGTCCCAACACCACACTCAGTCCCAACAACACACTCAGTCCCAACACCGCACTCAGTCCCAACACCGCACTCAGTCCCAACACTACACTCAGTCCCAACACTACACTCAGTCCCAACAACACACTCAGTCCCAACAACACACTCAGTCCCAACAACACACTCAGTCCCAACACCGCACTCAGTCCCAACACTACACTCAGTCCCAACAACACACTCAGTCCCAACACCACACTCAGTCCCAACACTACACTCAGTCCCAACACCACACTCAGTCCCAACACTACACTCAGTCCCAACAACACACTCAGTCCCAACAACACACTCAGTCCCAACACTACACTCAGTCCCAACACCACACTCAGTCTCAACACCACACTCAGTCCCAACAACACACTCAGTCTCAACACCACACTCAGTCCCAACAACACACTCAGTCCCAACACTACACTCAGTCCCAACACCACACTCAGTCTCAACACCACACTCAGTCCCAACACTACACTCAGTCCCAACAACACACTCAGTCTCAACACCACACTCAGTCCCAACACTGCACTCAGTCCCAACACCACACTCAGTCCCAACACCACACTCAGTCCCAACACTACACTCAGTCCCAACACTACACTCAGTCCAAACACCACACTCAGTCCCAACACCACACTCAGTCCCAACAACACACTCAGTCCCAACACTACACTCAGTCTCAACACCACACTCAGTCCCAACACTACACTCAGTCCCAACACCACACTCAGTCCCAACACCACACTCAGTCCCAACACCGCACTCAGTCCCAACACTACACTCAGTCCCAACACTACACTCAGTCCCAACAACACACTCAGTCCCAACAACACACTCAGTCCCAACACCACACTCAGTCCCAACACTACACTCAGTCCCAACAACACACTCAGTCCCAACACTACACTCAGTCCCAACAACACACTCAGTCCCAACACCACACTCAGTCCCAACACCACACTCAGTCCCAACAACACACTCAGTCCCAACACCACACTCAGTCCCAACACTACACTCAGTCCCAACACTACACTCAGTCCCAACAACACACTCAGTCCCAACACCACACTCAGTCCCAACACCACACTCAGTCCCAACACCACACTCAGTCCCAACACCACACTCAGTCCCAACAACACACTCAGTCCCAACACTACACTCAGTCCCAACACCACACTCAGTCCCAACAACACACTCAGTCCCAACACCACACTCAGTCCCAACACTACACTCAGTCCCAACACTACACTCAGTCCCAACACTACACTCAGTCCCAACAACACACTCAGTCCCAACAACACACTCAGTCCCAACACCACACTCAGTCCCAACACCACACTCAGTCCCAACAACACACTCAGTCCCAACACCACACTCAGTCCCAACACCACACTCAGTCCCAACACGACACTCAGTCCCAACACCACACTCAGTCCCAACACTACACTCAGTCCCAACACCACACTCAGTCCCAACACTACACTCAGTCTCAACACTACACTCAGTCCCAACAACACACTCAGTCCCAACACCAAACTCAGTCCCAACACCAAACTCAGTCCCAACACTACACTCAGTCCCAACACCACACTCAGTCCCAACACCACACTCAGTCCCAACACCACACTCAGTCCCAACACCACACTCAGTCCCAACACCACACTCAGTCCCAACACTACACTCAGTCCCAACAACACACTCAGTCCCAACACCACACTCAGTCCCAACACCACACTCAGTCCCAACACCACACTCAGTCCCAACACCACACTCAGTCCCAACACCACACTCAGTCCCAACACCACACTCAGTCCCAACACTACACTCAGTCCCAACACCACACTCAGTCCCAACACCACACTCAGTCCCAACACTACACTCAGTCCCAACACCACACTCAGTCCCAACACTACACTCAGTCCCAACAACACACTCAGTCCCAAAACCACACTCAATCCCAACACCACACTCAGTCCCAACACCACACTCAGTCCCAACACCACACTCAGTCCCAACACCACACTCAGTCCCAACACCACACTCAGTCCCAACACCACACTCAGTCCCAACACCACACTCAGTCCCAACACCATACTCAGTCCCAACAACACACTCAGTCCCAACAACACACTCAGTCCCAACAACACACTCAGTCCCAACACTACACTCAGTCCCAACAACACACTCAGTCCCAACACCACACTCAGTCCCAACACCACACTCAGTCCCAACACCACACTCAGTCCCAACACCACACTCAGTCCCAACACCACACTCAGTCCCAACACCACACTCAGTCTCAACACCACACTCAGTCCCAACAACACACTCAGTCCCAACACCACACTCAGTCCCAACACCGCACTCAGTCCCAACACCGCACTCAGTCCCAACACTACACTCAGTCCCAACACTACACTCAGTCCCAACAACACACTCAGTCCCAACACCACACTCAGTCCCAACACCACACTCAGTCCCAACACTACACTCAGTCCCAACAACACACTCAGTCCCAACACTACACTCAGTCCCAACAACACACTCAGTCCCAACACCACACTCAGTCCCAACACCACACTCAGTCCCAACAACACACTCAGTCCCAACACCACACTCAGTCCCAACACTACACTCAGTCCCAACACTACACTCAGTCCCAACAACACACTCAGTCCCAACACCACACTCAGTCCCAACACCACACTCAGTCCCAACACCACACTCAGTCCCAACACCACACTCAGTCCCAACACCACACTCAGTCCCAACACGACACTCAGTCCCAACACCACACTCAGTCCCAACACTACACTCAGTCCCAACACCACACTCAGTCCCAACACTACACTCAGTCTCAACACTACACTCAGTCCCAACAACACACTCAGTCCCAACACCACACTCAGTCCCAACACTACACTCAGTCCCAACACCACACTCAGTCGCAACACCACACTCAGTCCCAACACTACACTCAGTCCCAACAACACACTCAGTCCCAACACCACACTCAGTCTCAACACCACACTCAGTCCCAACACCACACTCAGTCCCAACACCACACTCAGTCCCAACACTACACTCAGTCCCAACAACACACTCAGTCCCAACACCACACTCAGTCCCAACACTACACTCAGTCCCAACACCACACTCAGTCCCAACACCACACTCAGTCCCAACACCACACTCAGTCCCAACACCACACTCAGTCCCAACACCACACTCAGTCCCAACACTACACTCAGTCCCAACAACACACTCAGTCCCAACACCACACTCAGTCCCAACACCACACTCAGTCCCAACACCACACTCAGTCCCAACACCACACTCAGTCCCAACACCACACTCAGTCCCAACAACACACTCAGTCCCAACAACACACTCAGTCCCAACAACACACTCAGTCCCAACAACACACTCAGTCCCAACACTACACTCAGTCCCAACAACACACTCAGTCCCAACACCACACTCAGTCCCAACACCACACTCAGTCCCAACACCACACTCAGTCCCAACACCACACTCAGTCCCAACACCACACTCAGTCCCAACACCACACTCAGTCCCAACACCACACTCAGTCCCAACACCACACTCAGTCCCAACACCACACTCAGTCCCAACACCACACTCAGTCCCAACACCACACTCAGTCCCAACAACACACTCAGTCCCAACAACACACTCAGTCCCAACACCACACTCAGTCTCAACAACACACTCAGTCCCAACACCACACTCAGTCCCAACAACACACTCAGTCCCAACACTACACTCAGTCCCAACACCACACTCAGTCCCAACACCACACTCAGTCCCAACACCACACTCAGTCCCAACACCACACTCAGTCCCAACACCACACTCAGTCCCAACAACACACTCAGTCCCAACACCACACTCAGTCCCAACACCACACTCAGTCCCAACACCACACTCAGTCCCAACACCACACTCAGTCCCAACACCACACTCAGTCCCAACACCACACTCAGTCCCAACACCACACTCAGTCCCAACACCACACTCAGTCCCAACACCACACTCAGTCCCAACACCACACTCAGTCCCAACACCGCACTCAGTCCCAACACGACACTCAGTCCCAACACTACACTCAGTCCCAACAACACACTCAGTCCCAACAACACACTCAGTCCCAACACCACACTCAGTCCCAACACCACACTCAGTCCCAACACCACACTCAGTCCCAACACCACACTCAGTCCCAACACCACACTCAGTCCCAACACCACACTCAGTCCCAACACCACACTCAGTCCCAACACCACACTCAGTCCCAACACCACACTCAGTCCCAACACCACACTCAGTCCCAACACCACACTCAGTCCCAACACCACACTCAGTCCCAACACCACACTCAGTCCCAACACCACACTCAGTCCCAACACCACACTCAGTCCCAACAACACACTCAGTCCCAACAACACACTCAGTCCCAACACCACACTCAGTCCCAACACCACACTCAGTCCCAACACCACACTCAGTCCCAACACCACACTCAGTCCCAACACCACACTCAGTCCCAACACCACACTCAGTCCCAACACCACACTCAGTCCCAACACCACACTCAGTCCCAACACCACACTCAGTCCCAACACCACACTCAGTCCCAACACCACACTCAGTCCCAACACCACACTCAGTCCCAACACCACACTCAGTCCCAACACCACACTCAGTCCCAACACCACACTCAGTCCCAACACGACACTCAGTCCCAACACCACACTCAGTCCCAACACTACACTCAGTCCCAACACCACACTCAGTCCCAACACTACACTCAGTCTCAACACTACACTCAGTCCCAACAACACACTCAGTCCCAACACCACACTCAGTCCCAACACTACACTCAGTCCCAACACCACACTCAGTCGCAACACCACACTCAGTCCCAACACCACACTCAGTCCCAACACCACACTCAGTCCCAACACTACACTCAGTCCCAACAACACACTCAGTCCCAACACCACACTCAGTCCCAACACCACACTCAGTCCCAACACCACACTCAGTCCCAACACCACACTCAGTCCCAACACTACACTCAGTCCCAACACCACACTCAGTCCCAACACCACACTCAGTCCCAACACCACACTCAGTCCCAACACCACACTCAGTCCCAACACCACACTCAGTCCCAACACTACACTCAGTCCCAACAACACACTCAGTCCCAACACCACACTCAGTCCCAACACCACACTCAGTCCCAACACCACACTCAGTCCCAACACCACACTCAGTCCCAACACCACACTCAGTCCCAACACCACACTCAGTCCCAACACCACACTCAGTCCCAACAACACACTCAGTCCCAACAACACACTCAGTCCCAACACTACACTCAGTCCCAACAACACACTCAGTCCCAACACCACACTCAGTCCCAACACCACACTCAGTCCCAACACCACACTCAGTCCCAACACCACACTCAGTCCCAACACCACACTCAGTCCCAACACCACACTCAGTCCCAACACCACACTCAGTCCCAACACCACACTCAGTCCCAACACCACACTCAGTCCCAACACCACACTCAGTCTCAACACCACACTCAGTCCCAACAACACACTCAGTCCCAACACCACACTCAGTCTCAACAACACACTCAGTCCCAACACCACACTCAGTCCCAACAACACACTCAGTCCCAACACTACACTCAGTCCCAACACCACACTCAGTCCCAACACCACACTCAGTCCCAACACCACACTCAGTCCCAACACCACACTCAGTCCCAACACCACACTCAGTCCCAACAACACACTCAGTCCCAACACCACACTCAGTCTCAACACCACACTCAGTCCCAACACCACACTCAGTCCCAACACCACACTCAGTCCCAACACCACACTCAGTCCCAACACCACACTCAGTCCCAACACCACACTCAGTCCCAACACCACACTCAGTCCCAACACCACACTCAGTCCCAACACCACACTCAGTCCCAACACCACACTCAGTCCCAACACCGCACTCAGTCCCAACACGACACTCAGTCCCAACACTACACTCAGTCCCAACAACACACTCAGTCCCAACAACACACTCAGTCCCAACACCACACTCAGTCCCAACACCACACTCAGTCCCAACACCACACTCAGTCCCAACACCACACTCAGTCCCAACACCACACTCAGTCCCAACACCACACTCAGTCCCAACACCACACTCAGTCCCAACACCACACTCAGTCCCAACACCACACTCAGTCCCAACACCACACTCAGTCCCAACACCACACTCAGTCCCAACACCACACTCAGTCCCAACACCACACTCAGTCCCAACACCACACTCAGTCCCAACACCACACTCAGTCCCAACACCACACTCAGTCCCAACACCACACTCAGTCCCAACACCACACTCAGTCCCAACACCACACTCAGTCCCAACACCACACTCAGTCCCAACACCACACTCAGTCCCAACACCACACTCAGTCCCAACACCACACTCAGTCCCAACAACACACTCAGTCCCAACACCACACTCAGTCCCAACACGACACTCAGTCCCAACACTACACTCAGTCCCAACACTACACTCAGTCCCAACACCACACTCAGTCCCAACACCACACTCAGTCCCAACACCACACCCAGTCCCAACACCACACTCAGTCCCAACAACACACTCAGTCCCAACACCGCACTCAGTCCCAACACCACACTCAGTCCCAACACCACACTCAGTCCCAACACCACACTCAGTCCCAACACTACACTCAGTCCCAACACTACACTCAGTCCCAACACCACACTCAGTCCCAACACCACACTCAGTCCCAACACCACACTCAGTCCCAACACCACACTCAGTCCCAACACTACACTCAGTCCCAACACCACACTCAGTCCCAACACTACACTCAGTCCCAACACCGCACTCAGTCCCAACACTACACTCAGTCCCAACACTACACTCAGTCCCAACAACACACTCAGTCCCAACAACACACTCAGTCCCAACACCACACTCAGTCCCAACAACACACTCAGTCCCAACAACACACTCAGTCCCAACACCACACTCAGTCCCAACACTACACTCAGTCCCAACAACACACTCAGTCCCAACACTACACTCAGTCCCAACACTACACTCAGTCCCAACAACACACTCAGTCCCAACACTACACTCAGTCCCAACACCACACTCAGTCCCAACACCACACTCAGTCCCAACAACACACTCAGTCCCAACACCACACTCAGTCCCAACACCACACTCAGTCCCAACAACACACTCAGTCTCAACACCACACTCAGTCCCAACAACACACTCAGTCCCAACAACACACTCAGTCCCAACACCACACTCAGTCCCAACACCACACTCAGTCCCAACACCACACTCAGTCCCAACACCACACTCAGTCCCAACACTACACTCAGTCCCAACACCACACTCAGTCCCAACACGACACTCAGTCCCAACACCACACTCAGTCCCAACACTACACTCAGTCCCAACACCACACTCAGTCCCAACACTACACTCAGTCCCAACACCACACTCAGTCCCAACACCACACTCAGTCCCAACACCACACTCAGTCCCAACACCACACTCAGTCCCAACAACACACTCAGTCCCAACACCACACTCAGTCCCAACACCACACTCAGTCCCAACACCACACTCAGTCCCAACACCACACTCAGTCCCAACACCACACTCAGTCCCAACACTACACTCAGTCCCAACAACACACTCAGTCCCAACACCACACTCAGTCCCAACACCACACTCAGTCCCAACAACACACTCAGTCCCAACACCACACTCAGTCCCAACACCACACTCAGTCCCAACACCACACTCAGTCCCAACAACACACTCAGTCCCAACACCACACTCAGTCCCAACACTACACTCAGTCCCAACACCACACTCAGTCCCAACACCACACTCAGTCCCAACACTACACTCAGTCCCAACACCACACTCAGTCCCAACACCACACTCAGTCCCAACAACACACTCAGTCCCAACACCACACTCAGTCCCAACAACACACTCAGTCTCAACACTACACTCAGTCCCAACACGACACTCAGTCCCAACACCACACTCAGTCCCAACACCACACTCAGTCCCAACACCACACTCAGTCCCAACACCACACTCAGTCCCAACACGACACTCAGTCCCAACACCACACTCAGTCCCAACACCACACTCAGTCCCAACACCACACTCAGTCCCAACACTACACTCTGTCCCAACACCACACTCAGTCCCAACACGACACTCAGTCCCAACACGACACTCAGTCCCAACACGACACTCAGTCCCATCACCACACTCAGTCCCAACAACACACTCAGTCCCAACACAACACTCAGTCCCAACAACACACTCAGTCCCAACAACACACTCAGTACCAACACTACACTCAGTACCAACACTACACTCAGTACCAACACTACACTCAGTCCCAACACCACACTCAGTCCCAACACCACACTCAGTCCCAACACCACACTCAGTCCCAACACCACACCCAGTCCCAACACCACACTCAGTCCCAACACCACACTCAGTCCCAACACCACACTCAGTCCCAACACCACACTCAGTCCCAACACCACACTCAGTCCCAACACCACACTCAGTCCCAAAACCACACGCAGTCCCAACACCACACTCAGTCCCAACACCACACTCAGTCCCAACACCACACTCAGTCCCAACACCACACTCAGTCCCAACACTACACTCAGTCCCAACAACACACTCAGTACCAACACCACACTCAGTACCAACACTACACTCAGTCCCAACACCACACTCAGTCCCAACACCACACTCAGTCCCAACACCACACTCAGTCCCAACACTACACTCAGTCCCAACACTACACTCAGTCCCAACACCACACTCAGTCCCAACACCACACTCAGTCCCAACACCACACTCAGTCCCAACACTACACTCAGTCCCAACACTACACTCAGTCCCAACAACACACTCAGTCCCAACAACACACTCAGTCCCAACAACACACTCAGTCCCAACACTACACTCAGTCCCAACACTACACTCAGTCCCAACAACACACTCAGTCCCAACACCACACTCAGTCCCAACACCACACTCAGTCCCAACACCACACTCAGTCCCAACACCACACTCAGTCCCAACAACACACTCAGTCCCAACACCACACTCAGTCCCAACACCACACTCAGTCCCAACACCACACTCAGTCCCAACAACACACTCAGTCCCAACACTACACTCAGTCCCAACACTACACTCAGTCCCAACAACACACTCAGTCCCAACACCACACTCAGTCCCAACACTACACTCACTCCCAACACTACACTCAGTCCCAACAACACACTCAGTCCCAACACCACACTCAGTCCCAACACCACACTCAGTCCCAACACCACACTCACTCCCAACACTACACTCAGTCCCAACACCACACTCAGTCCCAACACTACACTCAGTCCCAACACCACACTCAGTCCCAACACCACACTCAGTCCCAACACTACACTCAGTCCCAACACTACACTCACTCCCAACACTACACTCAGTCCCAACAACACACTCAGTCCCAACACCACACTCAGTCCCAACACCACACTCACTCCCAACACTACACTCACTCCCAACACGACACTCAGTCCCAACACCACACTCAGTCCCAACACTACACTCAGTCCCAACAACACACTCAGTCCCAACAACACACTCAGTCCCAACACCACACTCAGTCCCAACACCACACTCAGTCCCAACACTACACTCAGTCCCAACAACACACTCAGTCCCAACACCACACTCAGTCCCAACACTACACTCACTCCCAACACTACACTCAGTCCCAACACCACACTCAGTCCCAACACTACACTCACTCCCAACACTACACTCAGTCCCAACACCACACTCAGTCCCAACACTACACTCAGTCCCAACAACACACTCAGTCCCAACAACACACTCAGTCCCAACACTACACTCAGTCCCAACACTACACTCAGTCCCAACACTACACTCAGTCCCAACACCACACTCAGTCCCAACACCACACTCAGTCCCAACACCACACTCAGTCCCAACACCACACTCAGTCCCAACACCACACTCAGTCCCAACACCACACTCAGTCCCAACAACACACTCAGTCCCAACACCACACTCAGTCTCAACACCACACTCAGTCCCAACACCACACTCAGTCCCAACACCACACTCAGTCCCAACACCACACTCAGTCCCAACACTACACTCAGTCTCAACACCACACTCAGTCCCAACACCACACTCAGTCCCAACACCACACTCAGTCCCAACACCACACTCAGTCCCAACACCACACTCAGTCCCAACACCACACTCAGTCCCAACACCACACTCAGTCCCAACACTACACTCAGTCTCAACACCACACTCAGTCCCAACACCACACTCAGTCCCAACACCACACTCAGTCCCAACACTACACTCAGTCCCAACACCACACTCAGTCCCAACACCACACTCAGTCCCAACACCACACTCAGTCCCAACACCACACTCAGTCTCAACACTACACTCAGTCCCAACACTACACTCAGTCCCAACACTACACTCAGTCCCATCACTACACTCAGTCCCAACACTACACTCAGTCCCAACACTACACTCAGTCCCAACACTACACTCAGTCCCAACACTACACTCAGTCCCAACACGACACTCAGTCCCAACACGACACTCAGTCCCAACACCACACTCAGTCCCAACACCACACTCAGTCCCAACACCACACTCAGTCCCAACAACACACTCAGTCCCAACACCACACTCAGTCTCAACACCACACTCAGTCCCAACACCACACTCAGTCCCAACACCACACTCAGTCCCAACACCACACTCAGTCCCAACACTACACTCAGTCTCAACACTACACTCAGTCCCAACACCACACTCAGTCCCAACACCACACTCAGTCCCAACACTACACTCAGTCTCAACACTACACTCAGTCCCAACACTACACTCAGTCCCAACACTACACTCAGTCCCAACACTACACTCAGTCCCAACACCACACTCAGTCCCAACACCACACTCAGTCCCAACACTACACTCAGTCCCAACACTACACTCAGTCCCAACACTACACTCAGTCCCATCACTACACTCAGTCCCAACACCACACTCAGTCCCATCACTACACTCAGTCCCAACACAACACTCAGTCCCAACACGACACTCAGTCCCAACACCACACTCAGTCCCAACACCACACTCAGTCCCAACACCACACTCAGTCCCAACAACACACTCAGTCCCAACACCACACTCAGTCCCAACACCACACTCAGTCCCAACACCACACTCAGTCCCAACACCACACTCAGTCCCAACACTACACTCAGTCCCATCACTACACTCAGTCCCAACACTACACTCAGTCTCAACACTACACTCAGTCCCAACACCACACTCAGTCCCAACACTACACTCAGTCCCAACACTACACTCAGTCCCAACAACACACTCAGTCCCATCACCACACTCAGTCCCAACACCACACTCAGTCCCAACACCACACTCAGTCCCAACACCACACTCAGTCCCAACACCACACTCAGTCCCATCACCACACTCAGTCCCAACACCACACTCAGTCCCAACACTACACTCAGTCCCAACACTACACTCAGTCCCAACAACACACTCAGTCCCAACACCACACTCAGTCCCAACACCACACTCAGTCCCAACACCACACTCAGTCCCAACACCACACTCAGTCCCAACACCACACTCAGTCTCAACACCACACTCAGTCCCAACACCACACTCAGTCCCAACAACACACTCAGTCCCAACACCACACTCAGTCTCAACACCACACTCAGTCCCAACACCACACTCAGTCCCAACACCACACTCAGTCCCAACACCACACTCAGTCTCAACACCACACTCAGTCCCAACACCACACTCAGTCCCAACACCACACTCAGTCCCAACACTACACTCAGTCTCAACACCACACTCAGTCCCAACACCACACTCAGTCCCAACACCACACTCAGTCCCAACACCACACTCAGTCTCAACACCACACTCAGTCCCAACACTACACTCAGTCCCAACACTACACTCAGTCCCAACAACACACTCAGTCCCAACACCACACTCAGTCCCAACACCACACTCAGTCCCAACACCACACTCAGTCCCAACACCACACTCAGTCCCAACACCACACTCAGTCCCAACACCACTCTCAGTCTCAACACCACACTCAGTCCCAACACCACACTCAGTCCCAACAACACACTCAGTCCCAACACCACACTCAGTCCCAACACCACACTCAGTCCCAACACCACACTCAGTCCCAACACCACACTCAGTCCCAACACCACACTCAGTCTCAACACCACACTCAGTCCCAACACCACACTCAGTCCCAACACCACACTCAGTCCCAACACTACACTCAGTCTCAACACCACACTCAGTCCCAACACTACACTCAGTCTCAACACCACACTCAGTCCCAACACCACACTCAGTCCCAACACCACACTCAGTCCCAACACCACACTCAGTCCCAACACCACACTCAGTCCCAACACCACACTCAGTCCCAACACCACACTCAGTCTCAACACCACACTCAGTCCCAACACCACACTCAGTCCCAACACCACACTCAGTCCCAACACCACACTCAGTCCCATCACTACACTCAGTCCCATCACTACACTCAGTCCCAACACCACACTCAGTCCCAACACCACACTCAGTCCCATCACTACACTCAGTCCCATCACTACACTCAGTCCCAACACCACACTCAGTCCCAACACCACACTCAGTCCCAACACCACACTCAGTCCCAACACCACACTCAGTCCCAACACCACACTCAGTCCCAACACCACACTCAGTCCCAACACCACACTCAGTCCCATCACTACACTCAGTCCCAACAACACACTCAGTCCCAACACTACACTCAGTCCCAACACCACACTCAGTCCCAACAACACACTCAGTCTCAACACCACACTCAGTCCCAACAACACACTCAGTCCCAACACCACACTCAGTCCCAACAACACACTCAGTCCCAACACCACACTCAGTCCCAACAACACACTCAGTCCCAACAACACACTCAGTCCCATCACCACACTCAGTCCCAACACTACACTCAGTCCCAACAACACACTCAGTCCCAACACTACAGTCAGTCCCAACACTACAGTCAGTCCCAACACTACACTCAGTCCCAACACTACACTCAGTCCCAACACTACACTCAGTCCCAACACCACACTCAGTCCCAACACTACACTCAGTCCCAACAACACACTCAGTCCCAACACTACACTCAGTCCCAACACTACACTCAGTCCCAACAACACACTCAGTCCCAACACCACACTCAGTCCCAACACCACACTCAGTCCCAACACCACACTCAGTCCCAACACCACACTCAGTCCCAACACCACACTCAGTCCCAACACCACACTCAGTCCCAACACCACACTCAGTCCCAACACCACACTCAGTCCCAACACCACACTCAGTCCCAACAACACACTCAGTCCCAACACCACACTCAGTCCCAACACCACACTCAGTCCCAACACCACACTCAGTCCCAACACCACACTCAGTCCCAACACCACACTCAGTCCCAACAACACACTCAGTCCCAACACCACACTCAGTCCCAACAACGCACTCAGTCCCAACAACGCACTCAGTCCCAACAACACACTCAGTCCCAACAACACACTCAGTCCCAACACCACACTCAGTCCCAACAACACACTCAGTCCCAACAACACACTCAGTCCCAACACGACACTCAGTCCCAACACCACACTCAGTCCCAACAACACACTCAGTCCCAACAACACACTCAGTCCCAACACCACACTCAGTCCCAACACCACACTCAGTCCCAACACCACACTCAGTCCCAACAACACACTCAGTCCCAACAACACACTCAGTCCCAACACCACACTCAGTCCCAACAACACACTCAGTCCCAACAACACACTCAGTCCCAACAACACACTCAGTCCCAACACTACACTCAGTCCCAACACCACACTCAGTCCCAACAACACACTCAGTCCCAACACCACACTCAGTCCCAACACCACACTCAGTCTCAACAACACACTCAGTCCCAACACCACACTCAGTCCCAACACCACACTCAGTCCCAACACCACACTCAGTCCCAACACTACACTCAGTCCCAACACCACACTCAGTCCCAACACCACACTCAGTCCCAACACCACACTCAGTCCCAACACCACACTCAGTCCCAACACCACACTCAGTCCCAACACCACACTCAGTCCCAACACCACACTCAGTCCCAACAACACACTCAGTCCCAACACCACACTCAGTCCCAACAACACACTCAGTCCCAACACCACACTCAGTCCCAACACCACACTCAGTCCCAACACCACACTCAGTCCCAACACCACACTCAGTCCCAACACTACACTCAGTCCCAACACCACACTCAGTCCCAACACCACACTCAGTCCCAACACCACACTCAGTCCCAACACCACACTCAGTCCCAACACCACACTCAGTCCCAACACCACACTCAGTCCCAACAACACACTCAGTCCCAACAACACACTCAGTCCCAACAACACACTCAGTCCCAACACCACACTCAGTCCCAACAACACACTCAGTCCCAACACCACACTCAGTCCCAACACCACACTCAGTCTCAACACCACACTCAGTCTCAACAACACACTCAGTCCCAACAACACACTCAGTCCCAACACCACACTCAGTCTCAACACCACACTCAGTCCCAACAACACACTCAGTCCCAACAACACACTCAGTCCCAACACCACACTCAGTCCCAACAACACACTCAGTCCCAACACCACACTCAGTCTCAACACCACACTCAGTCTCAACAACACACTCAGTCTCAACAACACACTCAGTCTCAACAACACACTCAGTCTCAACACCACACTCAGTCCCAACAACACACTCAGTCCCAACACCACACTCAGTCTCAACACCACACTCAGTCCCAACAACACACTCAGTCCCAACACCACACTCAGTCCCAACACCACACTCAGTCCCAACACCACACTCAGTCTCAACAACACACTCAGTCTCAACACCACACTCAGTCTCAACACCACACTCAGTCCCAACACCACACTCAGTCCCAACACCACACTCAGTCTCAACACCACACTCAGTCCCAACACCACACTCAGTCCCAACACCACACTCAGTCCCAACACCACACTCAGTCCCAACAACACTCTCAGTCCCAACACTACACTCAGTCCCAACAACACACTCAGTCTCAACAACACACTCAGTCCCAACACCACACTCAGTCCCAACACCACACTCAGTCCCAACACCACACTCAGTCCCAACACCACACTCAGTCCCAACAACACTCTCAGTCCCAACACTACACTCAGTCCCAACAACACACTCAGTCTCAACAACACACTCAGTCCCAACACCACACTCAGTCCCAACACCACACTCAGTCCCAACACCACACTCAGTCCCAACACCACACTCAGTCCCAACACCACACTCAGTCCCAACAACACACTCAGTCTCAACAACAAACTCAGTCCCAACACCACACTCAGTCCCAACACCACACTCAGTCCCAACACCACACTCAGTCCCAACACCACACTCAGTCTCAACACCACACTCAGTCCCAACACCACACTCAGTCCCAACACCACACTCAGTCTCAACAACACACTCAGTCCCAACACCACACTCAGTCCCAACAACACACTCAGTCTCAACAACACACTCAGTCCCAACACCACACTCAGTCCCAACACCACACTCAGTCCCAACACCACACTCAGTCCCAACACCACACTCAGTCCCAACACCACACTCAGTCCCAACACCACACTCAGTCCCAACACCACACTCAGTCCCAACACCACACTCAGTCCCAACACCACACTCAGTCCCAACACCACACTCAGTCCCAACACCACACTCAGTCCCAACACCACACTCAGTCCCAACACCACACTCAGTCCCAACACCACACTCAGTCCCAACACCACACTCAGTCCCAACACCACACTCAGTCCCAACAACACACTCAGTCCCAACAACACACTCAGCCCCAACACCACACTCAGTCCCAACACCACACTCAGTCCCAACAACACACTTAGTCCCAACACCACACTCAGTCCCAACAACACACTCAGCCCCAACACCACACTCAGTCCCAACACCACACTCAGTCCCAACACCACACTCAGTCCCAACACTACACTCAGTCCCAACACCACACTCAGTCCCAACACCACACTCAGTCCCAACACCACACTCAGTCCCAACACTACACTCAGTCCCAACACCACACTCAGTCCCAACACCACACTCAGTCCCAACAACACACTCAGTCTCAACAACACACTCAGTCCCAACACTACACTCAGTCCCAACACCACACTCAGTCCCAACACCACACTCAGTCCCAACACCACACTCAGTCCCAACAACACACTCAGTCCCAACACTGCACTCAGTCCCAACACCACACTCAGTCCCAACACCACACTCAGTCCCAACACCACACTCAGTCCCAACAACACACTCAGTCTCAACACCACACTCAGTCCCAACAACACACTCAGTCCCAACACCACACTCAGTCCCAACAACACACTCAGTCTCAACACCACACTCAGTCCCAACACCACACTCAGTCCCAACACCACACTCAGTCCCAACACTACACTCAGTCCCAACACCACACTCAGTCCCAACACCACACTCAGTCCCAACACCACACTCAGTCCCAACACCACACTCAGTCCCAACACCACACTCAGTCCCAACACCACACTCAGTCCCAACACCACACTCAGTCCCAACACCACACTCAGTCCCAACACCACACTCAGTCCCAACACCACACTCAGTCCCAACACCACACTCAGTCCCAACAACACACTCAGTCCCAACACTACACTCAGTCCCAACACCACACTCAGTCCCAACACCACACTCAGTCCCAACACCACACTCAGTCCCAACACCACACTCAGTCCCAACAACACACTCAGTCCCAACACCACACTCAGTCTCAACACCACACTCAGTCCCAACACCACACTCAGTCCCAACACCACACTCAGTCCCAACACTACACTCAGTCCCAACACTACACTCAGTCTCAACACCACACTCAGTCCCAACAACACACTCAGTCCCAACACCACACTCAGTCCCAACAACACACTCAGTCCCAACACCACACTCAGTCTCAACACCACACTCAGTCCCAACACCACACTCAGTCTCAACACCACACTCAGTCCCAACACCACACTCAGTCCCAACAACACACTCAGTCCCAACACCACACTCAGTCCCAACACCACACTCAGTCCCAACACCACACTCAGTCCCAACACCACACTCAGTCCCAACACCACACTCAGTCCCAACACCACACTCAGTCCCAACACCACACTCAGTCCCAACACCACACTCAGTCCCAACACCACACTCAGTCTCAACACCACACTCAGTCCCAACACCACACTCAGTCCCAACAACACACTCAGTCCCAACACCACACTCAGTCCCAACACCACACTCAGTCCCAACAACACACTCAGTCCCAACACCACACTCAGTCCCAACACCACACTCAGTCCCAACACCACACTCAGTCCCAACACCACACTCAGTCCCAACACTACACTCAGTCCCAACACGACACTCAGTCCCAACACCACACTCAGTCCCAACAACACACTCAGTCCCAACAACACACTCAGTCCCAACACCACACTCAGTCCCAACAACACACTCAGTCCCAACAACACACTCAGTCCCAACAACACACTCAGTCCCAACACTACACTCAGTCCCAACAACACACTCAGTCCCAACACCACACTCAGTCCCAACAACACACTCAGTCCCAACACTACACTCAGTCCCAACACCACACTCAGTCTCAACACCACACTCAGTCCCAACACCACACTCAGTCCCAACACCACACTCAGTCCCAACAACACACTCAGTCTCAACACCACACTCAGTCCCAGTTTAGAGGGAGCTTTACTCTGTATCTAACCCGTGCTGTACCTGCCCTGAGAGTGTTTGATGGGACAGCGTCGAGGGAGCTTTACTCTGTATCTAACCTTGTACCTGCCCTGAGAGTGTTTGATGGGACAGTGTAGAGGGAGCTTTACTCTGTATCTAACCCATGCTGTACCTGCCCTGAGAGTGTTTGATGGGACAGTGTAGAGGGAGCTTTACTCTGTATCTAACCCGTGCTGTACCTGCCCTGGGAGTGTTTGATGGGACAGTGTAGAGGGAGCTTTACTCTGCATCTAACCCATGCTGTACCTGCCCTGGGAGTGTTTGATGGGACAACGTCGAGGGAGCTTTACTCTGTATCTCACCCGTGCTGTACCTGCCCTGGGAGTGTTTGATGGGACGATGTGGAGGGAGCTTTACTCTGTATCTAACCCGTGCTGTACCTGCCCTGGGAGTGTTTGATGGGACAGTGTAGAGGGAGCTTTACTCTGTATCTCACCCGTGCTGTTCCTGCCCTGGGAGTGTTTGATGGGACAGTGTAGAGGGAGCTTTACTCTGTATCTAATCCGTGCTGTACCTGTCCTGGGAGTGTTTGATGGGACAGTGTAGAGGGAGCTTTGCTCTGTATCTAACCCGTGCTGTACCTGCCCGGGGAGTGTTTGATGGGACAGTGTAGAGGGAGCTTTACTCTGTATCTAACCCGTGCTGTACCTGCCCGGGGAGTGTTTGATGGGACAGTGTAGAGGGAGCTTTACTCTGTATCTAACCCGTGCTGTCCCTGCCCTGGGAGTGTTTGATGGGACAGTGTAGAGGGAGCTTTACTCTGTATCTAACCCTGTACCTGCCCTGGGAGTGTTTGATGGGACAGTGTAGAGGGAGCTTTATTCTGTATCTAACCCGTGCTGTACCTGCCCTGGGAGTGTTTGATGGGACAGTGTAGAGGGAGCTTTACTCTGTATCTAACCCGTGCTGTACCTGCCCTGAGAGTGTTTGATGGGACAGTGTAGAGGGAGCTTTGCTCTGTATCTGACCCGTGCTGTACCTGCCCTGCGAGTGTTTGATGGGACAGTGTAGAGGGAGCTTTGCTCTGTATCTAACCCGTGCTGTACCTGCCCTGGGAGTGTTTGATGGGACAGTGTAGAGGGAGCTTTATTCTGTATCTAACCCATGCTGTACCTGTCCTGGGAGTGTTTGATGGGACAGTTGACTTGAACCCACAATCTTCTGCCTCAGAGGCGAGAGTGCTAGCACTGAGTGAAGGTTTGGTCTTACTGTTTGTTATCACAGTGCCCTGACAGTGATCCTCCAGCCCTGAGTGATACCCGCACTGGACAATGTAATGTATCGGCAGTAACTGCTATTATTGGAGTCAGAATGCCAGCTGTAAATAAACAGTGTCTTACCCCCAGCAGCTTGATCTGTTCTAACTCCATGACAGTTCACTCCAGCATTATACGCAACATCGTCAATGGCAACGTAACCGCGCTCTGTGCCCTCCGATTTCACTGCTTTGAAACCAACCTAATGTAAGGATACAGTCTGTCAGTAACAACACCCATCGTCAGTCTTGGTCTCAGGAGCTTCGAACCTCCCCATCAGCAGCGGGTAGGTCAAAGTGATCATAAAATCATAAAAAGTTACGGCACAGAAGGAGGCCATCGTGTCCACACCGGCCGAAAATGAGCTTTCCAGCCTGACCCCACTTTCCAACACTTGGTCCGTAGCCCTGTAGGTTACAGTACTTCAGGTGCACATCCAGGTACTTTTTAAATGAGTTGAGGGTTTCTGCCTCTACCACCCTTTCAGGCAGTGAGTTCACCCTCTGGGTGAAAACATTTCTCCTCAGCTCCCCTCTAATCCTTCTACCAATCACTTTAAATCTATGCCCCCTGGTCACTGACCCCGTGCTAAGGGAAATAGGTCCTCCCTATCCACTCTATCGAGGCCCCTCATAATTTTATACACCTCAATTAAATCTCCCCTCAGCCTCCTCTGTTCCAAAGAAAACAACCCCAGCCTATCCAATCTTTCCTCATAGCTAAAATTCTCCAGTCCTGGCAACATCCTCATAAATCTCCTCTGTACCCTCTCTAGTGCAATCACATCTTTCCTGTAATGTGGTGACCAGAACTGTACGCAGTACTCAAACTGTGGCCTAACTAGTGTTTTATACAGTTCTAGCACAAGCTCCCTGCTGTTATATTCTGTGCCTCGGCTAATAAAGGAAAGTATCCTGTTTGCCTTCTTAACCACCTTATCGACCTGTCCTGCTACCTTCGGGGATCTGTGGACATGCACTCCAAGGTCCCTCTGTTCCTCTACACCTCTCAGTATCCTCCCATTTATTGTGTATTCCCTTGCCTTGTTTGCTCTCCCCAAATGTATTACCTCACACTTCTCTGGATTGAATTCCATTTGCCACTTTTCTGCCCACCTGACCAGTCCATTGATATCTTCCTGCAGTCTACAGCTTTCCTCCTCACTATCAACCACACGGCCAATTTTTGTATCATCTGCAAACTTCTTGATCATGCCCCCTACATTCAAATCCAAATCATTAATACATATCATAAAAAGAAAGGGACCTAGTGCTGAGCCTTGCAGGACCCCACTGGAAACAGCCTTCTAGCCGTAAAAAAAAGTCGACCATTACCCTTTGTTTCCTGCCACTGAGATGATTTTGGATCCAATTTGCCACATTCCCTTGGATCCCATGGGCTTTTACTTTTTTGACCAGTCTGCCATGTGGGACCTTGTCAAACGCCTTGCTAAAATCCATGTAGACTACATCAAATACACTACCCTCATCAACCCTCCTTGTTTATCCTCAAAAAATTAGATCAGGTTAGTCAGACACGACCTCCCCTTAACAAATCCATGCTGACTGTCCTTGATTACTCCGTGCCTTTCTAAGTGACGGTTTATCGTGTCCCTCAGAATTAATTCCAATAATTTGTCCACCACTGAGGTTAGACTGACTGGCCTGTAGTACTCAGTCTATCCCTCGCTCCCTTTTTAAACAATGGTACAATGTTAGCAGTCCTCCAAGCCTCTGGCACCACATCTGTATCCAGTGAGGATTGGAAAATGATGGTCAGAGCCTCCGCTATTTCCTCCCTTGCTTCCTGGGATACATTTCACCCAGGCCGGGTGATTTATCTACTTTCAAAGATGCTAAACCATAGAACCATAGAAAAGATACAGCACAGAAGGGGCCATTCAGCCCATCGTGTTCCCGCCGGCTCGAAGAACAACCAGGTGCCCATTCTAATCCCACCTTCCAGCACCCGGTCCGGAGCCCTGCAGCTTACAGCACTTTAGGTGCAGGTCCAGATACTTTTTTAAAGAGTTGAGGGTCCCTGCCTCTACCACCAATTCGGGCAGCGAATTCCATACACCCACCACCCTCTGGGTAAAAAAGTTTTCCTCATGTCCCCTCTAATCCTTCCACCAATCAACTTAAATCTATGTCCTCTAGTTCTTGAACTCTCCGCTAGGTCCTTCCTGTCGACTCTATCCGGGCCCCTCATAATTTTGTACACTTAAACCCTTTAATAATTCCTCTCTCACTATGTTTATCCCATCCAATATTTCACACTCCTCCTCCTTAACTACAATCTCTACATCATCCCCCTCTTTTGTGAAGACAGACGCAAAGTATTCATTAAGAACCATACCCACATCTTCCACCTCCACACATAGTTTATCTTTTTGGTCTCCAATAGGCCCTACTCTTTCCTTAGTTATCCTCTTGCTCTTTATGTATTTATAAAACACCTTTGGGTTTTCCTTGATTTTACCTGCTAATATTTTTTCGTGCCCTCTCTTTGCTTTCCTAATTTCCTTTTTAATTTCACCCCTGCACTTTCTAGACTCCTCTGGGCTTTCTGTAATATTGAGCTCTCGGTGTCTGATATAAGCTTCCCTTTTTATGCCTTATCTTACCCTGTATGCTCCTTGACATCCAGGGGACTCTAGATTTGGCAGTCCCACCCTTTTTCTTTGTGGGAACATGTTTACTCTGAACCCCTTGAATCTCCCCTTTGAATATTTCCCACTGCTCTGACACTGATTTACCTTCAAGTAGCTGTTTCCAGTCCACTTTTGCTAAAACACTTTATGATGATCCTTTGTTTGGGTTCTAGTGTAGTTCAGGGTTGTGGCTCAGTGGGTAGTACTCTTACCTTTGAATCAGATAGGTCGTGGGTTTAAGTCCCACTCTAGTGACTTGAGCATAAAATCTAGGCTTACAGTACAGTACTGTGGGAGCGCTACACTGTCGGAGGGTCAGTACTGAGGGAGCGCTGCACTGTCAGAGGGTCAGTACTGAGGGAGCGCTGCACTGTCAGAGGGTCAGTACTGAGGGAGCGCTGCACTGTCAGAGGGTCAGTACTGAGGGAGCGCTGCACTGTCGGAGGGTCAGCACTGTGGGAGCGCTGCACTGTCGGAGGGTCAGTACTGAGGGAGCGCTACACTGTCGGAGGGTCAGTACTGAGGGAGCGCTACACTGTCGGAGGGTCAGTACTGAGGGAGCGCTGCGCTGTCGGAGGGTCAGTACTGAGGGAGCGCCGCGCTGTCGGAGGGTCAGTACTGAGGGAGCGCTACACTGTCGGAGGGTCAGTACTGAGGGAGCGCTGCGCTGTCGGAGGGTCAGTACTGAGGGAGCGCTGCACTGTCAGAGGGTCAGTACTGAGGGAGCGCTGCACTGTCAGAGGGTCAGTACTGAGGGAGCGCTGCACTGTCGGAGGGTCAGCACTGTGGGAGCGCTGCACTGTCGGAGGGTCAGTACTGAGGGAGCGCTGCGCTGTCGGAGGGTCAGTACTGAGGGAGCGCTGCGCTGTCGGAGGGTCAGTACTGAGGGAGCGCCGCGCTGTCGGAGGGTCAGTACTGAGGGAGCGCCGCGCTGTCGGAGGGTCAGTACTGAGGGAGCGCCGCGCTGTCGGAGGGTCAGTACTGAGGGAGCGCCGCGCTGTCGGAGGGTCAGTACTGAGGGAGCGCCGCGCTGTCGGAGGGTCAGTACTGAGGGAGCGCCGCGCTGTCGGAGGGTCAGTACTGAGGGAGCGCTACGCTGTCGGAGGGTCAGTACTGAGGGAGCGCTGCGCTGTCGGAGGGTCAGTACTGAGGGAGCGCTGCGCTGTCGGAGGGTCAGTACTGAGGGAGCGCCGCGCTGTCGGAGGGTCAGTACTGAGGGAGCGCCGCGCTGTCGGAGGGTCAGTACTGAGGGAGCGCCGCGCTGTCGGAGGGTCAGTACTGAGGGAGCGCCGCACTGTCGGAGGGTCAGTACTGATGGAGTGCTGCACTGTCGGAGGGTCAGTACTGAGGGAGAGCTGCACTGTCGGAGGGTCAGTACTGAGGGAGCGCTACACTGTCGGAGGGTCAGTACTGAGGGAGCGCTGCACTGTCGGAGGGTCAGTACTGAGGGAGCGCTGCGCTGTCGGAGGGTCAGTACTGAGGGAGCGCCGCGCTGTCGGAGGGTCAGTACTGAGGGAGCGCTACGCTGTCGGAGGGTCAGTACTGAGGGAGCGCTGCGCTGTCGGAGGGTCAGTACTGAGGGAGCGCTGCACTGTCGGAGGGTCAGTACTGAGGGAGCGCCGCGCTGTCGGAGGGTCAGTACTGAGGGAGCGCCGCGCTGTCGGAGGGTCAGTACTGAGGGAGCGCCGCACTGTCGGAGGCTCAGTACTGCGGGAGCGCCGCACTGTCGGAGGCTCAGTACTGCGGGAGCGCTGCACTGTCGGAGGGTCAGTACTGAGGGAGCGCTGCACTGTCCGAGGGTCAGTACTGAGGGAGCGCCGCGCTGTCGGAGGGTCAGTACTGAGGGAGCGCCGCCCTGTCGGACGGTCAGTACTGAGGGAGCGCCGCCCTGTCGGACGGTCAGTACTGAGGGAGCGCCGCGCTGTCGGAGGGTCAGTACTGAGGGAGTGCCGCGCTGTCGGAGGGTCAGTACTGAGGGAGTGCCGCGCTGTCTGAGGGAGCGCTGCAATGTTGGAGGTGTCGTCTTTTGGATGAGACGTTAAACCAAGGCCCCATCTGCCCTCACAGGTGGATGTAAAAGATCCCAAGGCGCTATTCAATAAAGAGCAGGGGGGTTCTTCCTGGGGCCAATATTTATCCCTCAACCAACATCACTAAAACAGATTATCTGGTCATTATCACATTGCTGTTTGTGGGATCTTGCTGTGCGCAAATTGGCGGCTGCTTTTCCTGCATTACAACAGTGACAACACTTCAAAAAGTACTTCATTGGCTGTAAAGTGCTTTGGGATGTCCTGAGGTTGTGAAAGGCGCTGTAGAAATGCAAGTTCTTTCTTTCATCTCCACCTGTCAGCCTGGCCCGAGGTCTCCATATTGAGACACTGCAGCATTTCCACCTCCAGACACCATTGCAACCTCTCAGAGTAACACTCTTCCAATCCTCTGCCACACTGACTGGAAACAAGGTCCAGACCATCTCAAACCTCAGCTCAAGTAGGACCCCGAGGGACAGGGTTGCCTTGTTTTGGAGACGAGTGTTGAGGGAAGCCAATGAAAAGGGATACTGGGTGAATTATACTAGTGCGGAAGGTGAGAAATCCAGCAAAGGTGGAGATTATATTAACAAACAGAAACCAGGCCCTGACAAATGATGAAGGAAACAAGATTGCAGATCAGATAAGATCCCTGAACTGGAAGCTGTCCTGCTCTCCTGCCCGGCCTCCCATCCTCCACCCTCCTTAAACATCAGTTCATCCAAAACTCTGCGGCCCGTATCCTAACTATCACCAAATCCCGTTCATCCATCACCCCTGTGCTCCTCCATTGGCAGCCATTCCTTCAGCTGCCCAGGCCCTAAGCTCTGGAATTCCCTTCCCTAAACCTCTCTACCTCTCTCTCCTCCTTTAAGACGCTCCTTAAAACCTACCTCCTTGGTCACCTGTCCTAATATCTCCTTATGTGGCTTGGTGTCAAATTTTGTTTGATAATTTCTCCGGTGAAGCGCCTTGGGATGTTTTACTACGTTAAAGGCGCTATATAAATGCAAGTTGTTGTTGTCTGTAACTACAACGTAGACTAAATATCAGAAACATGGCTAATAGTGAGGATGGAAGTGAATACAACACTTAATACAGGGCCACGGACCAAGTGCTGGAAAGTGGGATTAAGCTTTTTCGGTCAGCATGGACACGATGGGTGAATGGTCTCCTCCTGTGCCGTAACTTTCAATGATTCTATGAACACTCAGGGGTATGGAGTGTTCAGAAAAGACAGAGTGGATAGTAAAGGACATGGTGTAACCGTATATCTCAGGGATTCTGTGAAATGGGCAAAGCTACAGTGTGAGCTACACTGGGCAGCGATCTGTGATGTGAACCAATCTAATACACTGGGAGGATTCTCCAGAGCACCAGCTCAGCTTACACAGGAGGCCAAATTGCTGCCTGAAGAGATAGGAAGGGTGAGTGAGAACAAGAATGGAGTCCTTCAATCAACCCGAGATAAACTGGGAAAATCCTTATGTTTTCGAGTCTGTGTTGGTGATCTGATGCACGGCTGGTCTGGAACCCAAGGAAGCAATGAGAGGCATCTGGTATTGGCAAAGTATCCAGATAATGTACAGGAAATGGACCCCAGGGGTACAGTGACCGATGGAGGATAACATTTCTAATGATCTGGGGTCAGATGTACCCATGAGCAGGAGCCCGGTACATAACTTTAAAATGTTAAATTCAATGAAACAAGCAGACAACTGAAGCTAGTGGATTGGCAGGGTTTATTGGCCAACACTTCAGCAGAAGACTAGTGGAACACCTTTAAAGGCACAATGCCGAGCTTGCAGGATAAATACATGCTGAAAACTAATACTTAAGATAAAAAATCACGGGATTGGGGGTAATATTCTGGCATGGGTGGAGGATTGGTTATCGAACAGGAAGCAGAGAGTTGGGATAAATGGTTCATTTTCGGACTGGCAACCAGTAGCCAGTGGTGTTCCACAGGGGTCGGTGCTGGGTCCCCAACTCTTTACAATCTATATTAACGATTTGGAGGAGGGGACCGAGTGCAACATATCAAAATTTGCAGATGATACAAAGATGGGAGGGAAAGTAGAGAGTGAGGAGGACATAAAAAACCTGCAGGGGGATATAGACAAGCTGGGTGAGTGGGCGGAGATTTGGCAGATGCAATATAATATTGGAAAATGTGAGGTTATGCACTTTGGCAGGAAAAATCAGAGAGCAAGTTATTTTCTTAATGGCGAGAGACTGGAAAGTACTGCAGTACAAAGGGATCTGGGGGTCCTAGTGCAAGAAAATCAAAAAGTTGGTATGCAGGTGCAGCAGGTGATCAAGAAAGCCAACGGAATGTTGGCTTTTATTGCTAGGGGGATAGAATATAAAAACAGGGAGGTATTGCTGCAGTTATATAAGGTATTGGTGAGACCGCACCTGGAATACTGCATACAGTTTTGGTCTCCATACTTAAGAAAAGACATACTTGCTCTCGAGGCAGTACAAAGAAGGTTCACTCGGTTAATCCCGGGGATGAGGGGGCGGACATATGAGGAGAGGTTGAGTAGATTGGGACTCTACTCATTGGAGTTCAGAAGAATGAGAGGCGATCTTATTGAAACATATAAGATTGTGAAGGGTCTTGATCGGGTGGATGCAGTAAGGATGTTCCCAAGGATGGGTGAAACTAGAACTAGGGGGCATAATCTTAGAATAAGGGGCTGCTCTTTCAAAACTGAGATGAGGAGAAACTTCTTCACTCAGAGGGTGGTAGGTCTGTGGAATTTGCTGCCCCAGGAAGCTGTGGAAGCTACATCATTAAATAAATTTAAAACAGAAATAGACAGTTTTCTAGAAGTAAAGGGAATTAGGGGTTATGGGGAGCGGGCAGGAAATTGGACATGAAGCTGAGTTCGGATCGGTCAATGCCCTGTGGGTGGCGGAGAGGGCCCAGGGGCTGTGTGACCGGGTCCTGCTCCTACTTCTTGTGTTCTTTAGATTTGTGGTTGGGATCAGATCAGCCATGATCTTATTGAATGGCGGAGCAGGCTCGAGGGGCCGATTGGCCTACTCCTGCTCCTATTTCTTATGTTCTTATGTTAATACGTTCAGACCACACAAGCACTCCCAAAATGGATTAAAAACAAATTAAAAACTGATACAAAGAGAAAAAATAACCGTAACAAATCTTGCAGAGAGAAAGGGGCGGGGTCACTGGGAGGAACACAGGATAATGTGGAAACAAGTTAAAAAGGGTGATCGGGGGGAGAAGAGAGACCTGGAAAAAGCAAAGCGGCAGAGGCTAAATAAATCTTTCAGGTTCACAACAGTAAGAGGAGAGTCAGAGAAGAGGTGAAAACCGGAGAAGATGCAAACGGAAGTAGAGCTGAGAATGAGCACAGGATGGTTAATATTCTGAATGATCACTTCCTCAAAGTATTCACAGGGGAGGAAATGAACAACACGCCTCCCCCAAACAACGTTAATCAAAGTCAAATCAGCAACCTCGATATAAATGAGGTGGGAATCCTGGACAGGCTGAATGGGCTCAAAACAAATAAATCCCCAGGGAGAGATGGGATTTATCCCAGAGTGCTGAGAGAGACTCGGGAGGTGATTTGTGAGTCACTGCCGGTCTTTTTGAGGGTGTCACTGGGCACTGGGGAGGTGGGTGTAGATGGAAACAGGATAATGTGGAGCTCAATTCAAAAAGGGGACAAAACTGAGACAAACAACTACAGACTCATTAGTCTTGCTTCAGTTCCGTGTAAAATAGCAGAATTGATTATCAGGAGTAAACTCAAGGATTATCTATACAACAATAGTCTAGTTACCAGCAGTCAGGCTGGACTGACGTTCCTGCCTGACCAATCCCTCAATGTCTGTGTGGAAATGACAGCCTGAGTAGAGTATGGGAAGCCCGTGACGTGGTTTATCTCAACTTCCAATGGACTTTCACACAAAAGGCGGTTCGTTAAACTTAAAGCTGTGGGGATTCTGGGTAAGCCCTGGGAATGGATAAGGAAGTCACTGAAGGTAGAAAGCAGTGAGTACCTGGTTAGAGGAGCTTTATCAGGGTGGGTGGGGGGAGTACTGAGTGGGGTACTTCAGGGCTCGCTGCTGGGACCACAGTGTGTCTAATTAACCTGGACTCAGAAACTCAATGCAAAGTGGTCACATTTGTAGATGACATCAAACTGGGAGAGGCAGCTCACAAACTACCGAGTGAGTTGGACAAAATAAGTAAGTGGGCAGGTTAATGGGAGATTAAATTTAATGCTGACAAGCATAAGGTCCCCATCGGAAGGGGAATAGACAACACACGTACTCCATGATGGGGCTGAAATAACTGAGGTTGAAGTTGGGAGACCCGGGTGTGTTAATTGATTCAACACTCAACATGTCCAACCAACACAGAGCAGCAATCAACAAAACCAATCAGAGGGTGAACTAGAGTCAGAACAGTAGAGAACAAGTCAGAGGGAGTGGTGATCAAACTGGACAGGGCTCTGGTCAGATCCACCTTCAGCACTGGGTCCAGTTCTGGTCAGACCGACCTTGAGCACTGGGTCCAGTTCTGGTCAGACCCACCTTGAGCACTGGGTCCAGTTCTGGTCAGACCCACCTTGAGCACTGGGTCCAGTTCTGGTCAGACCCACCTTGAGCACTGGGTCCAGTTCTGGTCAGACCCACCTTGAGCACTGGGTCCAGTTCTGGTCAGACCCACCTTGAGCACTGAGTCCAGTTCTGGTCAGACCCACCTTGAGCACTGGGTCCAGTTCTGGTCTGACCCACCTTCAGCACTGGGTCCAGTTCTGGTCAGACCCACCTTGAGCACTGGGTCCAGTTCTGGTCTGACGCACCTTGAGCACTGGGTCCAGTTCTGGTCTGACCCACCTTCAGCACTGGGTCCAGACACAGGGAGACATTGAAGTGCTGGGGTTACTGTAGAGAGGAGCCTCGAGGCTGATCCCCAGGGTCAGGGGTCTGAAAAAAGTCCTGGGCTTACCAGCCTGGAAAAGAGGGTGTGAGGGGTGATCTTGTGAAGATTTGTACTATAGTTAAGGAAATGGCAGACAACTTCAAACTAACTGTGATAGTGGGACAAGGGATCAGCAGCTCAAACTGATTAAAGTAAATTTAGGACTGATATCAGGAAGTTCTTCACATACAATGATCAACATGTCGATACACGATCCCTCTACAACTGGCACAGGGATTCAATGTTAAGTGAGTTTTGGGCATTCTCCATTCAGCTGGTCGAGGGCAGTAGTTTTACTCTGTATCTAACCCAGTATTCAAGGCATGGTCTAAGCAGAGAACTGTACACCTTGATTATGACCCTCCTTTGACTCGTACTCTACTTTGTTGGCTAAATGAGTTGGCATTCTTATGGTGAGAAAATGGGTAAAGGAAACAGGAGCAGGAGGAGGCCATTCAGCCCCTCGAGCCTGTCCCACCATTCAATTAGATCATGGCCGATCTGTATCTTAACTCCATTCACCCGCCTTGGTTCCGTAACCTTTAACCCCCTTGCCTCACAAAAATCTATCAATCTCAGTTTTGAAATTTTCAATTGACCCCCGGCCTCAACAGCTTTTTGTGGGAAGAGAGTTCCAGATTCCCACTCCCCTTTGTGTGAAGTGATTCCTGACATCAACCCTGAACGGCCCAGCTCTAATTTTAAGGTTATGCCCCCTTGTTCTGGACTCTCCCAAAATCATAAACACCTCAATTAGATCATCACTAAATCTTCTATATTCAAGGGAACACAAGCCCAGTCGATGCAATCTGTCCTCATAATTTAACCCTTTAAGCCCCGGTATCATTCTGGTGAATCTGTGCTGCACCCCCTCCAAGGCCAATGTATCCTTCCTGAGGTACAGTGCCCGGAACTGAGCACAGTCTCCAGATGGGATCTGACCAGTGCTCTGTATAACTGTAACATAACTTCCACCCCATGTTTCCCGCAACTCCATGTTTGAATCCCTCCAATCAGGTTTGCCCCCCTGTCACAGCACTGAAACAGCCCTTATCAAAGTCACAAATGACATCCTGTGTGACTGTGACCGTGGTGAACTCTCCCTCCTCATCCTTCTCCACCTGTCTGCAGCCTCTCACACGGTGACCACACCATCCTCCTCCAACGCCTCTCCTCCGTTGTCCAGCTGGGTGGGACTGCCCTCTCCTGGTTCCACTCACACCTATTCAATCCTGGCCAGAGAATCACCTGCAATGGCTTCTCTTCCCACTCCCGCACCGTTACCTCTGGAGTCCCCCAAGGATCTATCCTCGGCCCCCTCCTATTCCTCATCTCCATGCTGCCCCTCGGAGACACCATCCGAAAACACGTCAGATTCCACATGTACACTGACGACACCCAGCTCTACCTCCCCATCACCTCCCTCGACCCCTCCACTGTCTCTGATTTATCACATCACTTGTCCGACATCCAATATTGAATGAGCAAAAATTTCCTCCAACTAAATATTAGGAAGATCGAAGCCATTGTCTTCAGTCCCCGCCACAAACTCCGTTCCCCATCCACCGACTCCATCCCTCTCCCTGCCCACTGTCTGAGGCTGAACCAGACCGTTCGCAACCTTGGCGTCCTATTTGACCCTGAGCTGAGCTTCCGACCCCATATCCTCTCCATCACCAAGACCACCTACTTCCACCTCCATAACATCGCCCGTCTCCGTCCCTGCCTCAGCTCATCTGCTGCTGAAACCCTCATCCGTGCCTTTGTTACCTCCAGACTCGACTATTCCAATGCTCCCCTGACCGACCTCCCATCTTCCTCCCTCCATAAACTTGAGCTCATCCAAAACTCTGCTGCCTGTATCCTAACTCGCACCAAGTCCCGTTCACCCATCACCCCCTGTGCTCGTTGACCTACATTTGCTCCCGGTCCGGGAACGCCTCGATTTTAAAATTCTCATCCTCATGTTCAAATCCCTCCCTATCTCTGTGACCTCCTCCAGCCCTACAACCTTCTGAGATCTCTGCGTTCCTCCAATTCTGGCCTCTTGCGCATCCCCGATTTTAATCACTTCACCATTGGCGGCCGTGCCTTCAGCTGCCTTGGCCCTAAGCTCTGGAATTCCCTCCTTAAACCTCTCCCCCTCTCTCTCCCCCTTTAAGACGCTCCTTAAAACCTCTCTCTTTGACCAAGCTTTTGGTCACCTGTCCTAATTTCTCCTTATGTGGCTCGGTGTTAAATTTTGTCTGAAAATCGCTCCTGTGAAGTACCTTGGGATGTTTTACAATGTTAAAGGCGCTATATAAATGCAATTTGTTGTTGTTGTTCAAATTGTATTCCAGCCCTCTTCAGATAAAGGCCAACATTCCATTCGCCTTATTAATTATTTTTTGTACCTGTCCACTAGTTTTAATGATTTCTGCACAAGGAACCCTACATCGCTCTGCTCCTCCACAGTTCCTACCTTCACACCGTTTAGAGATAGATATATTTATAGATATATATTATAGATAGATATATTATAGATATAGATAGATATATTAGAGATAGATATATTTCTTAATGCTAAAGGAATCAAGGAATGGCGGAGCAGGCTCGAAGGGCCGAATGGCCTCCTCTTGCTCCTATTTTCTATGTTTCTATGTTTCAATTTAGAAAATACTCTGTTTTATCCTTCTTGGGTCCAAAGTGAATGACCTCACACTTTCCCCACATTGAACTCCATTTGCCACAGTTTTGCCCACTCACTGAATCTATCAATGTCCATTTGCAACTTTCTGCTCCCATCTACACTATTTACTGTGTCACCCAACTTAGTGTCATCAGCAAACTTGGATATTCGGCTCTCTATTCCTTTAACGAAGTCATTTATAAATATAGTGAAAAGCTATGGCCCCGGTACAGATCCCTGGGGGACACCACTAGTCACATCCAGAAAGAACGATAGAAAGACTCGCAGTTACACAGCAACTTCCACAAACTCAGGACCTCCCAAAGTGCTTTATAGCCAATGAAGTACTTTTGAAGTTGAGTCGCTGTTGTAATGTAAGAAATATGGTGAGAAGGTGGGTGGGTGGGAGTGAGGGATATGGTGAGAAGGTGGGTAGATGGGATTGGGGGATATGGTGAGAAGGTGGGTGGGTGGGATTGGGGGATATGGTGAGAAGGTGGGTAGATGGGATTGAGGATATGGAGAGAAGGTGGGTAGGTGGGATTGTGAATCTGATGCTGGTTTGTTGGTTTTAAAGATCTTTTCCCACCAATATTCGTGTTATAAACCAATGTTTGGGAGTCTTTGGTTCCCTGCTCACAGTGGGAATTTGAGGCTTTGAAAGAACCAGATAAATGCAAGGGTTCCAGGTGAGGGCAACGGGTTAAAGTCCCGGATAATCCTGGACTGACCTGGAATTCTGTCAAACTATCCACAGTGATGTTCAGAGGTTGCCATTCCTCACTCTGGGAATTCTTCGCCTCCCAGATGACTGACTCCTGGTCATTGATGTATTGAAAAACCTTCAGTGTCCCGTGCACTGCGAAAAGATCAGACAAATCAGATAATCAAACCGGACGGGCGAGGAGCACCGGGCCAACTGGTGTGAATCCAAAGCGTATTAGTGACGCTCGACAATTAAATTAGGGAAAATTGAATGTTACTTTCCCCCTCTCCGCTCCTGAAGGGACTGAGGGACAGTTCCACAGACACTGACTCTCACTGAGGGACAGTTCCGCAGGCATTGACTCTCACTGGGGGACAGTTCCACAGACACTGACTCTCACTGGGGGACAGTTCCACAGACACTGACTCTCACTGGGGGACAGTTCCACAGACACTGACTCTCAATGGGGGACAGTTCCACAGACACTGACTCTCACTGGGGGACAGTTCCACAGGCATTGACTCTCACTGGGGGACAGTTCCACAGACACTGACTCTCACTGGGGGACAGTTCCACAGGCATTGACTCTCACTGGGTGACAGTTCCACAGACACTGACTCTCACCGGGGGACAGTTCCACAGGCACTGACTCTCACTGGGGGACAGTTCCACAGGCATTGACTCTCACTGGGTGACAGTTCCACAGACACTGACTCTCAGTGGGGGACAGTTCCACAGACACTGACTCTCACTGGGGGACAGTTCCACAGACACTGACTCTCACTGGGGGACAGTCCCACAGACACTGACTCTCACTGGGGGACAGTTCCACAGACACTGACTCTCACTGGGGGACAGTTCCACAGACACTGACTCTCACTGGGGGACAGTTCCACAGACACTGACTCTCACTGGGGGACAGTCCCACAGACACTGACTCTCACTGGGGGACAGTCCCACAGACACTGACTCTCACTGGGGGACAGTTCCACAGACACTGACTCTCACTGGGGGACAGTCCCACAGACACTGACTCTCACTGGGGGACAGTCCCACAGACACTGACTCTCACTGGGGGACAGTCCCACAGACACTGACTCTCACTGGGGGACAGTTCCACAGACACTGACTCTCACTGGGGGACAGTCCCACAGACACTGACTCTCACTGGGGGACAGTTCCACAGACACTGACTCTCACTGGGGGACAGTTCCACAGACACTGACTCTCACTGGGGGACAGTCCCACAGACACTGACTCTCACTGGGGGACAGTCCCACAGACACTGACTCTCACTGGGGGACAGTTCCACAGACACTGACTCTCACTGGGGGACAGTTCCACAGACACTGACTCTCACTGGGGGACAGTTCCACAGACACTGACTCTCACTGGGGGACAGTTCCACAGACACTGACTCTCACTGGGGGACAGTCCCACAGACACTGACTCTCACTGGGGGACAGTCCCACAGACACTGACTCTCACTGGGGGACAGTTCCACAGGCACTGACTCTCACTGGGGGACAGTTCCACAGACACTGACTCTCACTGAGGGTCTAACCAGAGCTCTGTACAGCTGTAACATTAACTTCCTCCCCTTTATAATCCAAGTCCCTTGAGATAAATGCCAACATTCCATTAGCCTTTTGATTACTTTTTCTACCTGTCCACCAGCTTTTAATGATTTCTGTACTTGGACCCCTAAATCTCTCTGCTCCTCCACAGCTCCTAGTCTCTCAGCATTAAGAGAAGATTCCGGAAGATTCCGATTTGTCTTTCCTGGATCCTCACACTCTCCACATTGAGCTGCAGTGGGGCGAGGTGAGCAATCTCAAACACTGGATCTCACTGTGGAGTCGGTACAGACACGAGCCGGGTGTATTGGATGAGTGTGAGGCCCAAATCAGACCCTCTCAGGTATTCAGGACTGAGTTTAATTCAGGGCCCAGGATTGGCCTGGAGTCTCCGGGAATTAAAGACTAATCTCCAGGACACTGCCACCAGCAAACCCGGGAGAGAAATCACAGGGGCAATAAAAAATTGTGTTTTAAAAAAGATTCTTTGAACACTTTGGTTATTAATTATAAAGCTATTGGAGAGGGGAAAACAGGCTGTTTGACTGAGAGTCAAGAATCAGCCAATCAGGTAACGAAGAGTCTGCTTGCTTGCTGATTGGCCGAGGGAAGGTGGGGTACTTTACAGATGGACATGTTGGGTGACCAATGGGGGGAGTGTGTGGGGGGGGCACTGTGAGGATGGACATGTTGGGCGACCAATGGGGGGAGTGTGTGGGGGGGGCACTGTGAGGATGGACATGTTGGGTGACCAATGGGGGGAGTGTGTGGGGGGGGGCACTGTGAGGATGGACATGTTGGGTGACCAATGGGGGGAGTGTGTGGGGGGGGCACTGTGAGGATGGACATGTTGGGTGACCAATGGGGGGAGTGTGTGGGCGGGCACTGTGAGGATGGACATGTTGGGTGACCAATGGGGGGAGTGTGTGGGGGGGGGCACTGTGTGGATGGACATGTTGGATGACCAATGAGGGGAGTGTGTGGGGGGGGCACTGTGAGGATGGACATGTTGGGCGACCAATGGGGGGAGTGTGTGGGCGGGGCAGAGAGAGGTCATGTGATGAAACCTCCAGGAATATGTCCAACCACAGTTGGTGACCTTACTGTGAAGGTTGGTGAGGAGAACAGAAAATGCTGGAATCACTGAGCAGGTCAGTCAGTGTCTGTGCAGAGAGAAACAGCGTTAATGTTTCAGGTCTGGTTTGGACAATAGGCCATTGACCTGAAAGGTTAACCCTACTGACCTCTCTCCACAGAGACTGCTTGAGATTACTGAGCGTTTCCCAGTATTTCCTGATTTATTTCAGATTTCCCACTGTCTGTGGGATGTGCTTTTTGTAAAGGTGAGTGTTTGGACTGTGAGATGGTGAGTCCCTGACAGGAGCAGTGCATGTTATAGAGAGGCAGAGTGCAGGAACTCACTCAGCTGTTTGGAAATGTTGATGTGGTAATAGAATTTGAGGCAGGACCCCTTGGTTGGGGGGAGATGTTCACTCAGGAGCCAGGCTGTCTCACCAACACGCAGGGCCTCAGTGTCCACAAACATGTAGTGACCTAGAAAGGAAGAAAGAACTTGCATTTATATAGCACCTTCCACAACCTCAGGACGTCCACAAAGCACTTTGCAGCCAATGAAGTACTTTTGAAGCATCGTCGCTGTTGTACCAGCAGCCAATTTAGGCACAGCAAGATCCCACAAACAGCAAAGTGATAATAACCAGATAATCTGTTTTAGATGTTGGTTGAGGGATAAATATTGGCCGGGACAGTGGGGAGAACTCCCCTGCTCTTCTTCAAGATAGTGCTGTGGAATCTTATACGTCCACCGAAGAGTACCTTGGTTTAACATCGCATCCAAGAGATACCTCTGACAGTGCAGCGCTCCCTCAGTACTGACCCTCCGACAGTGTGGCGCTCCCTCAGTACTGACCCTCCGACAGTGCGGCGCTCCCTCAGTACTGACCCTCCGACAGTGCGGCGCTCCCTCAGTACTGACCCTCCGACAGTGCGGCGCTCCCTCAGCACTGACCCTCCGACAGTGTGGCGCTCCCTCAGCACTGACCCTCCGACAGTGTGGCGCTCCCTCAGCACTGACCCTCCGACAGTGTGGCGCTCCCTCAGCACTGACCCTCCGACAGTGCGGCGCTCCCTCAGTACTGACCCTCCGACAGTGCGGCGCTCCCTCAGTACTGACCCTCCGACAGTGCGGCGCTCCCTCAGTACTGACCCTCCGACAGTGCGGCGCTCCCTCAGTACTGACCCTCCGACGGTGCGGCGCTCCCTCAGTACTGACCCTCAGACGGTGCGGCGCTCCCTCAGTGCTGACCCTCCGACGGTGCGGCGCTCCCTCAGCGCTGACCCTCCGACGGTGCGACACTCCCTCAGTACTGACCCTCCGACAGTGCGGCGCTCCCTCAGTACTGACCCTCCGACGGTGCGGCGCTCCCTCAGTACTGACCCTCCGACGGTGCGGCGCTCCCTCAGTACTGACCCTCCGACGGTGCGGCGCTCCCTCAGTACTGACCCTCCGACGGTGCGGCGCTCCCTCAGTACTGACCCTCCGACGGTGCGGCGCTCCCTCAGCACTGCACTGGGAATGTCAGCCGGGATTATGGGATTAAGTCCCTGGAGTGGGATTTGAACCCATGACCTTGTGACTCAGAGGCGAGAGCACTGCCCACTGAGCCACGGCTGACACCTACACACAAACATCCCCGTACCCCTGACTGCTCTGACAGCAGTGCTGCCACTAGCTTTAACTTTACAGAAACTTATTAATTAACCAGTTGATGGATCAACCATCAAGGTTTGACCTACAGTCAACATTGTCCCAGGGGTGAGTTCCAGGGAGCACCTCACTCCCCACATCAATAGCTTTAGTCTCCATCATCACTCCTTCAGTTCCATCTCTCCTCCATCTCTCCTCCATTTCTCACTCTCCCATTTCTCCTCTCTCTCTTCTGTTATCTTGCTCTCTTTCTCCTCAATTTCATCCCTCTTTCTCCTCCATTTCCTCACTCTCTCACTCTCTCACATACATTTAAGAGTCAACAATGTTAATGTGGGGCTGGAGTCATATATAGGCCCAGACCGGGTAAGGACGGCAAGTTTCCTTCCCTGAAGGACATTGGTGAACCAGTTGGGTTTTTATGACAATCCGAGAGCTTCAGGGTCACTTTTACTGAGACCAGATTTTTATTTCCAGATTTTTTATCCACTGAATTCGGATTCACAAACTGCCATGGTGGGATTCGAACTCACGTTCTCTGGATTTCCAGTCCAGCAACATAATCACTGCACTCCGGACCCCAACAATGAGCCCCCAGTAACCCCAGCATAAACAGGTATAGAATAAGCCCAGTCACAGCTCGAATATGGTTTCAGTTGACAGTCTCGTGTCTGAGGGGAGGCACCAGTTGGTTATGAACACAGACCAGGAGTACTGGGAGAGGGAGAGGTGTGACAGGCCCCAGCACGGAGCTCCGCGATCGCTGGCTAGTGCAGGAGTACTGGGAGAGGGAGAGGTGTGACAGGCCCCAGCATGGAGCTCCACAATTGCTGGCTAGTGCAGGAGTACTGGGAGAGGGAGAGGTGTGACAGGCCCCAGCACGGAGCTCCACGATTGCTGGCTAGTGCAGGAGTACTGGGAGAGGCAGAGGTGTGACAGACCCCAGCACGGAGCTCCGCGATCGCTGGCGAGAGCACAGAGAGACAGCACAAAACACACCACCGGCAATCCTCAATCCTCAATCCCACCCACCTTGCGAGTTCCCCAGGGTGTGGTCCACTTCTGGCCCTCTGAAGTAACTGGGGGCACGTCCGCTGTTCCAGTCCCAGTCCTTGGAGTCCTGGTTCAGAACGTTCTTCCAGCTGCACAGGTCTTGCTCAAAGTCACAGGCTCCTAGGAAGGAAAGACGAGACATTTCACCCCACCTGGTCTTCAGGAGAAGGTCTGAACGGTGTGGACTCAGTACCCGTGGAGTCTCCTGGCGTCTCCTCCCCCCCTCGGCCCAGCCCAATGAAACAGAACTGCCATCTGCGCCCAATGCCATCCTGAATTGAAGGGAGGGATGGTGTGGGATGTCGGGGAGGGTGCGTCACCTTTACAAGTTTACTTCAGCAGTGCCCCGCCTCGATACAAACAACGTAAGGTGGAGGGACCCACAGCAGCTCCCTCCCCACCTGGGGAACCCCAACGCACTTCTGGGCCGGAGTTAAAGGTCTTCGGCTCCTGGTGGAGCCATCCTGCCCGCTGATCCCCCTCCACCATCGAATACCTTAGTCTAGGTACGGCCTGCTGAGCCTCAGCACGACCGAGGCCAGTTCCTAGCGGGCCAGGGCTCTTTAAGGGCCATGGGGTGGAATTGCTGGGGACCTCACCAGACGCGCCCCAGATAAAGGGATGGCAGGCGAAAAACCAGCCCACTGCCCCAGAAACACGGGGTGAGGTCTGGACAGAGCCGGGCGATCGTCCCTTTGTCCAACTACCGGTCCATAGATGAGCTGAGCTTCCGCCCAGGCCCCGGCCGGAATTCGGGGCCTCTGTTTCTTCAGCGGAGAGAGAGTTACTCGCTGTGTGAGTGTACAGTGTTACCCAGTGTCCCCAACGCCTGAGGGAGGCTTGGGCGGTACCTGGTGTAACACCAGATCCGGAGGTGGTGCAGTTCCTGGCACTGACCATTGCCGAGACCTCCCTCCTAGAGGTTGGGTGAGGACAGGATGCGCCGGCCGGCCTCAGTCAGGTGGCTGAACGTCACTTACCCATTCTGGGACATTCCGTGTGCCCAAACGTGACATCATCGATCGCGATGTGTGACTCGGCAGCTCCTCCGCCAACCGCTTCAAACATCAACTGTAGGAGAAGAGCCGTTAGTGACCCCGGTAATACCGAACACCCCCCTGGTGACACCGAACAACCCCCCGGTGACACCAAACCCACTCCCGGTAACACTGAACAACCCCCCGGTGACACCAAACCCACTCCCGGTAACACTGAACACACCCCCGGTGACACCAAACCCACTCCCGGTAACACTGAACACACCCCCGGTGACACCAAACACACTCCCGGTGACACTGACCCCACCCCCGGTGACACCAAACCCACTCCCGGTAACACCAAACCTACCCCGGTGACACCGAACACACTCCCGGTGACACCGAACACACTCCCGGTGACACAGAACACACCCCCGGTAACACAGAACAAACTCCCGGTAACACAGAACACACTCCCGGTGACACCGAACACACTCCCGGTAACACCAAACCCACTCCCGGTGACACCGAACACACTCCCGGTGACACCGAACACACTCCCGGTAACACCAAACACACTCCCGGTGACACCGAACACACTCCCGGTAACACCAAACACACTCCCGGTGACACCGAACACACTCCCGGTAACACCAAACACACTCCCGGTAACACAGAACACACCCCCGGTAACACAGAACACACCCCCGGTAACACCGAACACACTCCCGGTAACACAGAACACACCCCCGGTAACACAGAACACACTCCCGGTAACACCGAACACACTCCCGGTGACACCGAACACACTCCCGGTGACACCGAACACACTCCCGGTAACACAGAACACACTCCCGGTAACACAGAACACACTCCCGGTGACACCGAACACACTCCCGGTAACACAGAACACACTCCCGGTAACACAGAACACACCCCCGGTAACACCGAACACACTCCCGGTAACACAGAACACACTCCCGGTAACACAGAACACACCCCCGGTAACACCGAACACACCCCCGGTGACACCGAACACACTCCCGGTAACACTGAACCCACTCCCGGTAACACCGAACACACCCCCGGTATCACAGAACACACTCCCGGTAACACCGAACACACTCCCGGTAACACCGAACACACTCCCGGTAACACCGAACACACTCCTGGCACCACTGAACTCAACCCCAGTAACACCGAACACACTCCCGGTGACACCCAACACACTCCCGGTGACACAGAACACACTCCCAGTAACACAGAACACACCCCCGGTAACACAGAACACACCCCCGGTAACACCGAACACACTCCCGGTAACACAGAACACACCCCCGGTAACACAGAACACACTCCCGGTAACACCGAACACACTCCCGGTGACACCGAACACACTCCCGGTGACACCGAACACACTCCCGGTAACACAGAACACACTCCCGGTAACACCGAACACACTCCCGGTAACACAGAACACACTCCCGGTAACACAGAACACACCCCCGGTAACACCGAACACACCCCCGGTGACACCGAACACACTCCCGGTAACACTGAACCCACTCCCGGTAACACCGAACACACCCCCGGTATCACAGAACACACTCCCGGTAACACCGAACACACTCCTGGCACCACTGAACTCAACCCCAGTAACACCGAACACACTCCCGGTGACACCCAACACACTCCCGGTGACACCGAACACACTCCCAGTAACACAGAACACACCCCCGGTAACACAGAACACACCCCCGGTAACACAGAACACACTCCCGGTAACACAGAACACACTCCCGGTAACACAGAACACACTCCCGGTGACACCGAACACACTCCCGGTGACACAGAACACACTCCCGGTAACACAGAACACACCCCCGGTAACACCGAACACACTCCCGGTAACACCGAACACACTCCCGGTAACACTGAACCCACTCCCGGTAACACAGAACACACTCCCGGTAACACCGAACACACTCCCGGTAACACAGAACACACTCCCGGTAACACAGAACACACTCCCGGTAACACCGAACACACTCCCGGTAACACAGAACACACCCCCGGTAACACAGAACACACCCCCGGTAACACTGAACACACTCCCGGTAACACAGAACACACTCCCGGTGACACCGAACACACTCCCGGTAACACAGAACACACTCCCGGTAACACAGAACACACCCCCGGTAACACAGAACACACTCCCGGTAACACAGAACACACCCCCGGTAACACAGAACACACTCCCGGTAACACCGAACACACTCCCGGTAACACTGAACCCACTCCCGGTAACACCGAACACACTCCCGGTAACACTGAACCCACTCCCGGTAACACTGAACCCACTCCCGGTAACACCGAACACACCCCCGGTAACACAGAACACACTCCCGGTAACACCGAACACACTCCTGGCACCACTGAACTCAACCCCAGTAACACCGAACACACTCCCGGTGACACCGAACACACTCCCGGTAACACAGAACACACCCCCGGTAACACAGAACACACTCCCGGTAACACAGAACACACTCCCGGTAACACAGAACACACCCCCGGTAACACAGAAAACACTCCCGGTGACACCGAACACACTCCCGGTAACACAGAACACACTCCCGGTGACACCGAACACACTCCCAGTAACACAGAACACACTCCCGGTAACACCGAACACACTCCCGGTGACACCGAACACACTCCCAGTAACACAGAACACACTCCCGGTAACACAGAACACCCCCCCGGTAACACAGAACACACTCCCGGTAACACAGAACACACCCCCGGTAACACCGAACACTCCCGGTAACACTGAACCCACTCCCGGTAACACCGAACACACCCCCGGTGACACCGAACACACCCCCGGTAACACAGAACACACTCCCGGTAACACCGAACACACCCCCGGTGACACCGAACACACTCCCGGTAACACTGAACCCACTCCCGGTAACACCGAACACACCCCCGGTGACACCGAACACACTCCCGGTAACACCGAACACACTCCCGGTAACACTGAACCCACTCCCGGTAACACCGAACACACCCCCGGTAACACAGAACACACTCCCGGTAACACCGAACACACCCCCGGTAACACCGAACACACCCCCGGTAACACAGAACACACTCCCGGTAACACCGAACACACCCCCGGTGACACCGAACACACTCCCGGTAACACCGAACACACTCCCGGTAACACCGAACACACTCCCGGTAACACCGAACACACTCCTGGCACCACTGAACTCAACCCCAGTAACACCAACCCACTCCCGGTGACAACAAAGCCACTCCCAGTAACACCGAACACACCCCCGGTAACACAGAACACACTCCCAGTAACACCGAACACACCCCCGGTGACACCGAACCCTCCGCAAGTATGGCAGGGTCTTCAGGTATATTTGGTGGTGTGACGGCCGTGTGCACAGCTCAGCTCCGGTGCCTGCTGGTCCCCGACATACGTTCCATTATCTTCAATTATTAAATACTGTATTTGGTGTTTGAAAACACTGCCCCCAATATGACTTCTTTTACGCAGTGACTTGTTATGACCTGGAATGCGCTGCCTGAAACAGACTCAATAATAACTATCAAAGGATAATTGGATAACTACTTGGAAAGGAAAAATTTACAGGGCTACAGGGAAAGAGCAGGGGAGTGGGAGTAATTGGATAGCTCTTTCAAAGAGCCAGCACAGGCACGATGGGCTGAAAGGCCTCCATCTGTGCTGTATCATACTATGATTCTATAAATGTAACTTGACTTTGCAACTGGCAGAGAATTCTATAGATTGCAGTCAACCCGCGACCTCTACCACCTGGAAGGACAAGAGCAGCAGGCACATGGGAACACCACCACCTGCACGTTCCCCTCCAAGTCACACACCATCCCGACTTGGAAATATATCGCCGTTCCTTCATCGTCGCTGGGTCAAAATCCTGGAACTCCCTTCCTAACAGCACTGTGGGAGAACCTTCACCACACGGACTGCAGCGGTTCAAGAAGGCGGCTCACCACCACCTTCTCAAGGGCAATTAGGGATGGGCAATAAATGCCGGCCTCGCCAGCGACGCCCACATCCCGTGAACGAATAAAAAAAAAGTCTCAGGATGAGGGATTGGCCATTCAAGACTGAGATGAGGAGGAATTTCTTCACTCAGAGGGTTGTGAATCTTTGGAATTCTCTACCCCAGAGGGCTGTGGATGCTCAGTCATTGAGTATATTCAAGACTGAGATCGATAAATTTTTGGACTCTAGGGGAATCCAGGAATATGGGGATCGGGCGGGAAAGTGGAGTTGAGGTAGAAGATCAGCCATGATCTCATTGAATGGTGGAGCAGGCTCGAGGGGCCGTATGGCCTACTCCTGCTCCTATTTCTTATGTTCTTAAATTGAGGACAGGAAACCCATTAATACGATTTTGACGTAAGGCTGTCTTTTATTTTTTTTTATCGGTTTGCCTTCCGACTGAGCGGCCTGATTGACAGGCTGGTCTCAGTCGGACGGGAGGGCAGCTGGGGAGAGGGCGTGTTCTGGTAAGTCTGCAGCTAAGTCTTCATTTGTATGGATGGCGGGGGGGGGGGGGGGAGGGAGGAGCATGGGTGGGCATAGGTTGGCACGGGGGTCGTGAGTCATGGGGGGAGGGATCGGGAGTCAGTCACGGGGGGGGGGGGGGTGTCGGGATTGGGGGTCATCGCGGGGGTCTGCGATCATTGAGGGGGAGGATCAGGGGTCGGAGGGTCGGGGGTCGGAGGATCGGAGTTTGGGGTCGTGGGGGGGGAGGATCGAGATCGGGGATCGGGGGTCCACGATCGGGGGTCGGGTGTCTGCGATCGGTTTGGGGGGGTCAGTGCAGGTCGGCTTGTTGGGCCTGGGGAAAGTGCTCCTGCTCCTCCGGGCCCACAAGCTGTGCCTCTCTAGCCACCTACCTGCAGGCTCGGGCCTTCTCGCCTCCATTCACGAGGCGTAAAACAGAAGGCCTGAGAATCCCGGACCCCCAGGGTTGAAATCGGGAAGTCCAGAAAAATGGAGGCCCAAAGCCTCCATGAAAAGTTTTAAGGCCCAACCCGCCTCCTGGGAGCGGGTTGGCCACCTGCCTCTCTTCCTGCCCCGGTGAAAACCGGAAAAGGGCGGGATGGAGGCGGGTTGGAGGTGGGTCTGGAAATGGTGGCAATTTATAATGCACCCCCTGCCCCCAACCCACCCGTATTTTACTTTTAAAATTGAGCCCGTAGTGAGAGAGGAAATATTAAGGGGATTAGCATCTTTGAAAGTGGATAAATCACCAGGCCCGGATGAAATGTATCCCAGGCTGTTAAAAGAAGCCAGGGAGGAAATAGCGGAGGCTCTGAGCATCATTTTCCAAACTTCACTGGATACAGGCGAGGTGCCGGAGGATTGGAGGACTGCTAACATTGTACTGTTGTTTAAAAAGGGAGCGAGGGATCGGCCGAGTAATTACAGGCCAGTCAGCCTAACCTCGGTGGTGGGCAAATTATTGGAATCGATTCTGAGGGACAGGATAAACCGTCACTTAGAAAGGCACGGAGTAATCAAGGACAGTCAGCACGGATTTGTTAAGGGGAGGTCGTGTCTGACTAACTTGATTGAATTTTTTGAGGAGGTAACAAGGAGGGTCGATGAGGGTATTTGATGTGGTCTACATGGATTTTAGCAAGGCTTTTGACAAGGTCCCACATGGCAGACTGGTCAAAAAAGTAAAAGCCCATGGGATCCAAGGGAATGTGGCAAATTGATCCAAAATCAGCTCAGTGGCAGGAAGCAAAGGGTAATGGTCAACGGGTGTTTTTGTGACTGGATGGCAGTTTCCAGTGGGGTGCCGCAGGGCTCAGTACTCGGTCCCTTGCTTTTTGTGATATATATTAATGATTTAGACCTAAAGGTAAGGGCCATGATTAAGTTGTTTGCAGATGATACAAAAATTGGCCGTGTGGTTGATAGTGAGGAGGAAAGCTGTAGACTGCAAGAAGATATCAATGGACTGGTCAGGTGGGCAGAAAAGTGGCAAATGGAATTCAATCCGGAGAAGTGTGAGGTAATGCATTTGGGGAGAGCAAACAAGGCAAGGGAGTACACAATAAATGGGAGGATACTGAGAGGTGTAGAGGAAGTGAGGGACCTTGGAGTGCATGTCCACAGATCGCTGAAGGTAGCAGGACAGGTAGATAAGGTGGTTAAAAAGGCAAACAGGATACTTTCCTTTATTAGCCGAGGCATAGACTATGAGAGCAGGGAGGTTATGCTGGAACTGTATAAAACACTCGTTAGGCCACAGCTTGAGTACTGTGTACAGTTCTGGTCACCATAATTCAGGAAGGATGTAATTGCACTAGAGAGGGTACAGAGGAGATTTACGAGGATGTTGCCAGGACTGGAGAATTTTAGCTATGAGAAAAGATTGGATAGGCTGGGGTTGTTTTCCTTGGAACAGAGGAGGCTGAGGGGAGATTTAATTGAGGTGTATAAAATTATGAGGGGCCTCGATAGAGTGGATAGGGAGGATCTAATTCCCTTAGCAGAGAGGTCAATAACCAGGGGGCGTAGATTTAAAGTAATTGGTAGAAGGATTAGAGGGGAGCTGAGGAGAAATGTTTTCACCCAGAGGGTGGTGGGGGTCTGGAACTCACTGCCTGAAAGGGCGGTGGAGGCAGAAACCCTGAACTCATTTAAAAAATACTTGGATGAGCACTTGAAGTGCTGTAACCTACAGGGCTACGGACCAAGTGCTGGAAAGTGGGATTAGGCTGGATGGCTCATTTTCAGCCGGCACGGACACGATGGGCCAAATGGCCTCCTTCTGTTCGTAACTTTCAATGATTCTATGATTACACTGGACTATTGGAAAATTTGTATTAGTGATTACACTGAGCTTTTGTGGAGTTTGTACCAGTGATTACACTGGAATATTTGGGTGTTTGCAGCAGTGATTATACTGAGATATTGGGGAGTTATAATTAGTGATTACACTGGGATATTGGGGAGTTGTAATTAGTGATTACACTGGGATATTGGGGAGTTGTAATTAGTGATTACACTGGGATATTGGGGAGTTGTAATTAGTGATTGCACTGGGATATTGGGGAGTTTGTAATTAGTGATTACACTGGGATATTGGGGAGTTGTAATTAGTGATTGCACTGGGATATTGGGGAGTTTGTAATTAGTGATTACACTGGGATATTGGGGAGTTTGTAATTAGTGATTACACTGGGCTATTGGGGAGTTGTAATTAGTGATTACACTGGGCTATTGGGGAGTTGTAATTAGTGATTACACTGGGATATTGGGGAGTTGTAATTAGTGATTGCACTGGGCTATTGGGGAGTTATAATTAGTGATTACACTGGGATATTGGGGAGTTGTAATTAGTGATTACACTGGGATATTGGGGAGTTGTAATTAGTGATTGCACTGGGATATTGGGGAGTTTGTAATTAGTGATTACACTGGGATATTGGGGAGTTTGTAATTAGTGATTACACTGGGCTATTGGGGAGTTGTAATTAGTGATTACACTGGGCTATTGGGGAGTTGTAATTAGTGATTACATTGGGCTATTGGGGAGTTATAATTAGTGATTACACTGGGCTATTGGGGAGTTTGTAATTAGTGATTACACTGGGCTATTGGGGAGTTTGTAATTAGTGATTATACTGAGATATTGGGGAGTTATAATTAGTGATTACACTGGGATATTGGGGAGTTGTAATTAGTGATTACACTGGGATATTGGGGAGTTGTAATTAGTGATTGCACTGGGATATTGGGGAGTTTGTAATTAGTGATTACACTGGGATATTGGGGAGTTTGTAATTAGTGATTACACTGGGCTATTGGGGAGTTGTAATTAGTGATTACACTGGGCTATTGGGGAGTTGTAATTAGTGATTACACTGGGCTATTGGGGAGTTATAATTAGTGATTACACTGGGCTATTGGGGAGTTTGTAATTAGTGATTACACTGGGCTATTGGGGAGTTTGTAATTAGTGATTACACTGGGCTATTGGGGAGTTTGTAATTAGTGATTACACTGGGCTATTGGGGAGTTGTAATTAGTGATTACACTGGGCTATTGGGGAGTTGTAATTAGTGATTACACTGGGCTATTGGGGAGTTGTAATTAGTGATTACACTGGGATATTGGGGAGTTTGTAATTAGTGATTACACTGGGCTATTGGGGAGTTGTAATTAGTGATTACAATGGGCTATGGGGAGTTGTAATTAGTGATTACACTGGGCTATTGGGGAGTTGTAATTAGTGATTACACTGGGCTATTGGGGAGTTGTAATTAGTGATTACACTGGGATATTGGGGAGTTTGTAATTAGTGATTACACTGGGCTATTGGGGAGTTGTAATTAGTGATTACACTGGGCTATTGGGGAGTTGTAATTAGTGATTACACTGGGCTATTGGGGAGTTTGTAATTAGTGATTACACTGGGCTATTGGGGAGTTATAATTAGTGATTACACTGGGCTATTGGGGAGTTTGTAATTAGTGATTACACTGGGACATTGGGGAGTTTGTAATTAGTGATTACACTGGGATATTGGGGAGTTGTAATTAGTGATTACACTGGGCTATTGGGGAGTTTGTAATTAGTGATTACACTGGGATATTGGGGAGTTGTAATTAGTGATTACACTGGGCTATTGGGGAGTTGATGTTAGTGATTACACTGGGATATTAGGGAGTTTGTAATTAGTGATTACACTGGGATATTGGTGGAGTTTGTAATTAGTGATTACACTGGGATATTGGGGAGTTTGTAATTAGTGATTACACTGGGATATTAGGGAGTTTGTAATTAGTGATTACACTGGGATATTGGGGAGTTTGTAATTAGTGATTACACTGGGATATTGGGGAGTTTGTAATTCGTGATTACACTGGGATATTGGGGAGTTTGTAATTCGTGATTGCACTGGGATATTGGGGAGTTTGTAATTAGTGATTACACTGGGATATTGGGGAGTTTGTAATTAGTGATTACACTGGGATATTGGGGAGTTTGTAATTCGTGATTACACTGGGATATTGGGGAGTTTGTAATTAGTGATTACACTGGGATATTGGGGAGTTTGTAATTAGTGATTGCACTGGGATATTGGGGAGTTTGTAATTAGTGATTACACTGGGATATTGGGGAGTTTGTAATTAGTGATTACACTGGGATATTGGGGAGTTTGTAATTAGTGATTACACTGGGATATTGGGGAGTTTGTAATTAGTGATTACACTGGGATATTGGGGAGTTTGTAATTTGTGATTGCACTGGGATATTGGGGAGTTTGTAATTAGTGATTACACTGGGATATTGGGGAGTTTGTAATTAGTGATTACACTGGGATATTGGGGAGTTTGTAATTAGTGATTACACTGGGATATTGGGGAGTTTGTAATTCGTGATTGCACTGGGATATTGGGGAGTTTGTAATTAGTGATTACACTGGGATATTGGGGAGTTTGTAATTAGTGATTACACTGGGATATTGGGGAGTTTGTAATTAGTGATTACACTGGGATATTGGGGAGTTTGTAATTAGTGATTGCACTGGGATATTGGGGAGTTTGTAATTAGTGATTGCACCATGTCTATTTTCCCCACAGTGTTGCAACCATTGAGTTATTTGTTGAACAGTGCCAGGTGACTGAGACCGTCTCACTCCCGGGAACAGTCAGGAACTATTTTCAATCAGTCAGGGCAGAGGGCAGAGGGCAGAGAGCAGAGGGCAGAGGGCAGTACCTTCCAGTTGTGTGTTGTTTTAATGTTGACTTTGCTGAGACTCCATGTCAGCCCCTGCCCCACATTCATGCTCCACTCTCTCCTTTTCTCCTGTTTCTCTTCCTCCACATAAACGTTCAGAGTACCTGTAAAAAACAAAGGCCAGTGTGAGACAAGGCTAACGCTGGGCAAGATCAGTTTATTAACCCTTACCCGACTCACACAGGAAGGGGCAGGGGTCAGAAACTGAGCTTTGGGTCCAAACACTGAGTCTGAGGTGGTCCACGGCTGGACATGAGACCAGAATGTCTTGGATTGGAATCCTATCAGGGATCACTCAAACCTTCACCATTATAGAGGGAGCTTTACTCTGTATCTAACCCTGTACCTGCCCTGGGAGTGTTTGATGGGACAGTGTAGAGGGAGCTTTACTCTGTATCTAACCCGTGCCGTACCTGCCCTGGGAGTGTTTGATGGGACAGTGTAGAGGGAGCTTTACTCTGTATTTAACCTGTGCTGTACCTGCCCTGGGAGTGTTTGATGGGACAGTGTAGAGGGAGCTTTACTCTGTATCTAACCTGTGCTGTACCTGTCCTGGGAGTGTTTGATGGGACAGTGTAGAGGGAGCTTTACTCTGTATCTAACCCTGTACCTGCCCTGGGAGTGTTTGATGGGACAGTGTAGAGGGAGCTTTACTCTGTATCTAACCGGTGCTGTACCTGCCCTGGGAGTGTTTGATGGGACAGTGTAGAGGGAGCTTTACTCTGTATCTAACCCGTGCTGTACCTGCCCTGGGAGTGTTTGATGGGACAGTGTAGAGGGAGCTTTACTCTGTATCTAACCCGTGCTGTACTGCCCAGGGAGTGTTTGATGGGACAGTGTAGAGGGAGCTTTACTCTGTATCATTGTGTACGGTTGCTATTCACAGTGGCAGAGTTGTTGGTGGTGGGGAGTGTTGGACATGTTGGAGAGTTAATAATGTACTATAGTAACTGTAAGTGGGCGATGATCCAGCAGGTTGTCTGGTAACACAAGGAGAAGATGGAACATGAACAAGGGGGGATGAGTTTTGTTCTGCTCCCGATGATTTCGTATCGAAGGGAGTGCTGGCTTCTCTCTGGCAATCCCTGCCTGGAGCTGCCAGTCCAGACCGGAGACCTGAGTGAAGAGCAGAGATACCCTGAGCCGTTCTCTACTCTCCACATTGGCTCATCAGGCTCACTGTCAGCATCCCAGGAACCAGGAGACTCACTTCCAACCCTCCCACTTACCCCTGGCTGTAGTTTGTGTCTTATAACTAACTGTCCTATAACTAGATAGTGTCCTATAACTAGCTGTCCTATAACTAGATAGTGTCCCATAACTAACTGTCCTGTAACTAGATAGTGTCCCATAACTCGCTGTCCTATAACTAGATAGTGTCCCATAACTAACTGTCCTATAACAAGATAGTGTCCTATAACTAACTGTCCTGTAACTAGATAGTGTTCCATAACTAACTGTCCTATAACAAGATAGTGGCCGATAACTAACTGTCCTATAACTAGATAGTGTCCCATAACTAACTGTCCTGTAACTAGATAGTGTCCTATAACTAGCTGTCCTATAACTAGATAGTGTCCCATAACTAACTGTCCTGTAACTAGATAGTGTCCCATAACTCGCTGTCCTATAACTAGATAGTGTCCCATAACTAACTGTCCTATAACAAGATAGTGTCCTATAACTAACTGTCCTGTAACTAGATAGTGTCCCATAACTAACTGTCCTATAACAAGATAGTGTCCTATAACTAACTGTCCTATAATTAGATAGTGTCCCATAACTAACTGTCCTGTAACTAGATAGTGTCCCATAACTAGCTGTCCTATAACTAGATAGTGTCCCATAACTAACTGTCCTATAACTAGATAGTGTCCCATAACTAACTGTCCTGTAACTAGATAGTGTCCCATAACTAGCTGTCCTATAACTAGATAGTGTCCTATAACTAGCTGTCCTATAACTAGATAGTGTCCCATAACTAACTGTCCTGTAACTAGATAGTGTCCCATAACTAGCTGTCCTATAACTAGATAGTGTCCCATAACTAACTGTCCTATAACTAGATAGTGTCCCATAACTAGCTCTCCTATAACTAGATATGGGAGGTTAGCGAGGAAATTGCGGGTCCCCTAGCAGAGATATTTGAATCATCCACCGCTACAGGTGAGGTGCCTGAAGATTGGAGGGTAGCAAATGTTGTGCCTTTGTTTAAGAAGGGCGGCAGGGAAAAGCCTGGGAACTACAGACCGGTGAGCCTGACATCTGTAGTCGGTAAGTTGTTAGAGGGTATTCTGAGGGACAGGATCTACAGGCATTTGGAGAGGCAGGGACTAATTAGGAACAGTCAGCATGGTTTTGTGAGAGGAAAATCATGTCTCACGAATTTGATTGAGTTTTTTGAAGGGGTAACCAAGAAGATAGATGAGGGCTGTGCAGTAGACGTGGTCTACATGGACTTTAGCAAAGCCTTTGACAAGGTACCGCATGGTAGGTTGTTACATAAGGTTAAATCTCACGGGATCCAAGGTGAGGTAGCCAATTGGATACAAAATTGGCTTGACGACAGAAGACAGAGGGTGGTTGTAGAGGGTTGTTTTTCAAACGGGAGGCCTGTGTCCAGCGGTGTGCCTCAGGGATCGGTGCTGGGTCCGCTGTTATTTGTTATTTATATTAATGATTTGGATGAGAATTTAGGAGGCATGGTTAGTAAGTTTGCAGATGACACCAAGATTGGTGGCATTGTGGACAGTGAAGAAGGTTATCTAGGATTGCAACGGGATCTTGATAAATTGGGCCAGTGGGCCGATGAATGGCAGATGGAGTTTAATTTAGATAAATGTGAGGTGATGCATTTTGGTAGATCGAATCGGGCCTGGACCTACTCCGTTAATGGTAGGGCGTTGGGGAGAGTTATAGAACAAAGAGATCTAGGAGTACAGGTTCATAGCTCCTTGAAAGTGGAGTCACAGGTGGATAGGGTGGTGAAGAAGGCATTCAGCATGCTTGGTTTCATTGGTCAGAACATTGAATACAGGAGTTGGGGTGTCTTGTTGAAGTTGTACAAGACATTAGTAAGGCCACACTTGGAATACTGTGTACAGTTCTGGTCACCCTATTATAGAAAGGATATTATTAAACTAGAAAGAGTGCAGAAAAGATTTACTAGGATGCTACCGGGACTTGATGGTTTGACTTATAGGGAGAGGTTGGATAGACTGGGACTTTTTTCCCTGGAGAGTAGGAGGTTAAGGGGTGATCTTATAGAAGTCTATAAAATAATGAGGGGCATAGATAAGGTAGATAGTCAAAATCTTTTCCCAAAGGTAGGGGAGTCTATAACGAGGGGGCATAGATTTAAGGTGAGAGGGGAGAGATACAAAAGGGTCCAGAGGGGCAATTTTTTCACTCAAAGGGTGGTGAGTGTCTGGAACGAGCTGCCAGAGGCAGTAGTAGAGGCGGGTACAATTTTGTCTTTTAAAAAGCATTTGGACAGTTACATGGGTAAGATGGGTATCGAGGGATATGGGCCAAGTGCAGGCAATTGGGACTAGCTTAGTGGTATAAACTGGACGACATGGACATGTTGGGCACGGAACATTTAGATAAGCATAATTTAATAGGACAAAGTCAGCATGGCTTTATGAAGGGGAAGTCATGTCTGACAAATTTGCTTGAGTTCTTCGAGGATATAACGTATAGGGTGGATAAAGGGGAACCAGTGGACGTAGTGTATTTAGACTTCCAGAAGGCATTCGACAAGGTGCCACATAAAAGATTATTACTTAAGATAAAAAATCACGGGATTGGGGGTAATATTCTGGCATGGGTGGAGGATTGGTTATCAAACAGGAAGCAGAGAGTTGGGATAAATGGTTCATTTTCGGACTGGCAACCAGTAACCAGTGGTGTTCCACAGGGGTCGGTGCTGGGTCCCCAACTCTTTACAATCTATATTAACGATTTGGAGGAGGGGACCGAGTGCAACATATCAAAATTTGCAGATGATACAAAGATGGGAGGGAAAGTAGAGAGTGAGGAGGACATAAAAAACCTGCAAGGGGATATAGACAGGCTGGGTGAGTGGGCGGAGATTTGGCAGATGCAATATAATATTGGAAAATGTGAGGTTATGCACTTTGGCAGGAAAAATCAGAGAGCAAGTTATTTTCTTAATGGCGAGAGACTGGAAAGTACTGCAGTACAAAGGGATCTGGGGGTCCTAGTGCAAGAAAATCAAAAAGTTGGTATGCAGGTGCAGCAGGTGATCAAGAAAGCTAACGGAATGTTGGCTTTTATTGCTAGGGGGATAGAATATAAAAACAAGGAGGTATTGCTGCAGTTATATAAGGTATTGGTGAGACCGCACCTGGAATACTGCATACAGTTTTGGTCTCCATACTTAAGAAAAGACATACTTGCTCTCGAGGCAGTACAAAGAAAGTTCACTCGGTTAATCCCGGGGATGAGGGGGCGGACATATGAGGAGAGGTTGAGTAGATTGGGACTCTACTCATTGGAGTTCAGAAGAATGAGAGGCGATCTTATTGAAACATATAAGATTGTGAAGGGTCTTGATCGGGTGGATGCAGTAAGGATGTTCCCAAAGATGGGTGAAACTAGAACTAGGGGGCATAATCTTAGAATAAGGGGCTGCTCTTTCAAAACTGAGATGAGGAGAAACTTCTTCACTCAGAGGGTGGTAGGTCTGTGGAATTTGCTGCCCCAGGAAGCTGTGGAAGCTACATCATTAGATAAATTTAAAACAGAAATAGACAGTTTCCTAGAAGTAAAGGGAATTAGGGGTTATGGGGAGCGGGCAGGAAATTGGACATGAAGCTGAGTTCGGATCGGTCAATGCCCTGTGGGTGGCGGAGAGGGCCCAGGGGCTATGTGGCCGGGTCCTGCTCCGACTTCTTGTGTTCTTTAGATTTGTGGTTGGGATCAGATCAGCCATGATCTTATTGAATGGCGGAGCAGGCTCGAGGGGCCGATTGGCCTACTCCTGCTCCAATTTCTTATGTTCTTATGTTCTTATGTTCTATGATTCTAGATAGTGTCCCATAACTAGCTCTCCTATAACTAGATAGTGTCCTTTAACTAACTGTCCTATAACTAGATAGTGTCGCATAACTAGCTCTCCTATAACTAGATAGTGTCCCATAACTAGCTCTCCTATAACTAGATAGTGTCCCATAACTAACTGTCCTATAACTAGATAGTGTCCCATAACTAGCTGTCCGAGAATGAGCTGTCCTATAACTAGATAGTGCCTATAACTAACTTTCCTATAACTAGATTGTGTCCTATAACTAACTGTGCTATAACTAGATAGTGTCCTATAACTAGCTGTGCTATAACTAGATAGTATCCCTAACTAGCTGCCCTATAACTAGATGGTGTCGTATAACTAGTTTTGCTATAACTAGATAGTGTCCTGTAACTAACTGTCCTATAACTAGATAATGTGTTATAACTAGATTGTGTCCTTTAACTAGCTGTCCTGTAACTAGTTAATGTCATAACTAGCTGTCCTGTAATTAGTGCTGGTTATAGTGCTGTATAACTAGTCCAGTAGATTGTGCTGCAATGGATTAGTAAGTGATTGGGGATTATAATCCCTTGTCTCAGGGTCAGTATTCCCACCTCTCAGTCAGGAGGTTGTGGGTTCGAGCCCTACTCCAGACAGTCCCGGGGAGGGGAGACCGGAGCTCCAGACAGTCCCGGGGAGGGGAGACCGGAGCTCCAGACAGTCCCGGGGAGGGGAGACTGGAGCTCCAGACAGTCCCGGGGAGGGGAGACCGGAGCCCCAGACAGTCCCGGGGAGGGGAGACCGGAGCCCCAGACAGTCCCGGGGAGGGGAGACCGGAGCCCCAGACAGTCCCGGGGAGGGGAGACCGGAGCCGCAGACAGTCCCGGGGAGGGGAGACCGGAGCCCCAGACAGTCCCGGGGAGGGGAGACCGGAGCCCCAGACAGTCCCGGGGAGGGGAGACCGGAGCCGCAGACAGTCCCGGGGAGGGGAGACCGGAGCCCCAGACAGTCCCGGGGAGGGGAGACCAGAGCTCCAGACAGTCCTGGGGAGGGGAGACCAGAGCTCCAGACAGTCCTGGGGAGGGGAGACCGGAGCCCCAGACAGTCCTGGGGAGGGGAGACCAGAGCTCCAGACAGTCCTGGGGAGGGGAGACCAGAGCTCCAGACAGTCCTGGGGAGGGGAGACCGGAGCCGCAGACAGTCCTGGGGAGGGGAGACCGGAGCCGCAGACAGTCCCGGGGAGGGGAGACCGGAGCTCCAGACAGTCCTGGGGAGGGGAGACCAGAGCTCCAGACAGTCCTGGGGAGGGGAGACCAGAGCTCCAGACAGTCCTGGGGAGGGGAGACCGGAGCCGCAGACAGTCCTGGGGAGGGGAGACCGGAGCCCCAGACAGTCCCGGGGAGGGGAGACCGGAGCTGCAGACAGTCCTGGGGAGGGGAGACCGGAGCCCCAGACAGTCCCGGGGAGGGGAGACCGGAGCCCCAAACAGTCCCGGGGAGGGGAGACCGGAGCCCCAGACAGTCCCGGGGAGGGGAGACCGGAGCCCCAGACAGTCCCGGGGAGGGGAGACCAGAGCTTCAGACAGTCCCGGGGAGCGGAGACCGGAGCTTCAGACAGTCCTGGGGAGGGGAGACCGGAGCTTCAGACAGTCCCGGGGAGGGGAGACCGGAGCCCCAGACAGTCCTGGGGAGGGGAGACCGGAGCTCTGGGTCTCTGACTACTGGCTTGACATCCAGTGGGATACTGGAGTCCAGTGGGAGAGGAGTAGCTCCCCCTACCTCTCCACTGCATCGTGCCACTTCCTCATGGGAGGGAGTTGTGAGTCTGACTAATGACCGGGGACCTCATTACACAAACAGTTGAGAAGAAGAGTTTAAATAAAAGGGAGCCATTGGCTGGCCAAGGAAGAAAGGAGTGAGCTTGCTCGATGCCTCACCTGGTCTGTGGTTGTATCAGAGAGTTCTCTGAATCCTCCCCACACAGAACCAAAGTTATCGCTGTTGGCACAGACAGCACAACATGGCACCAAAAGTCAGGGCGAACCTGGGGGAACGTTCCCTCAGGGCACCCTGAGAGGGGAGGTGAATGAGATCGAGAGGGGTAAGGACAGTAGAGAGGGCACGGAGGAGAGAGAGAGAACAAAGAGTAACAGGAGGGAGAGTGAGGACAAGAATACTGCAACAAAAACGGCTACGTTTGGTTTCGTGGCTGTCCCTTTAAATCCTGTCACAGCACTTAAGCAGTTTAAATAAAGAATTGCAGTTCAGATTCCTGTACCGGGACTTCTCTGGTACAAGGTTTCATCGGGAAGGAATGTGGTGTGATTGGTTCAGTTTGTGTGTGACTGACTGTTCATGTTTAGATTTGAATGTTGGGATGTTCAGGATTGGCGACGTCCTGTAACTCGTCCTGGGGCAGGAGAGATCGGGTCCTGTTCAAATCAGAGAGTCTGTTTGTAAATCACAGAGAAGGAACCAGTCAGCTTGAAACTCCTGAATGACCATAAAACTGGTTTGAACTTTAAAGAAACAGAGTTTGATGAATGAGTTTCCCACATTGGTAAGAAATGGAGGAAAGGAAACACGGGGCTGGGGATTTCCGCAGGGGCCCTCCTGATCGTACGCAACCGTTTTTATAGAATCATAGACTCTTACAGCACAGAGGGAGGCCATTCGGCCCATTGTGCCTGTGCTGGCTCTTTGAAAGAGCGATCCAATTAGTCCCACTCCCCTGCTCTTTCCCCATAGCCCTGTAAATATTTCCCCTTCAATATTTATCCAATTCCCTTTTGAAAGTTATTATTGAATCTGTTTCCCCCGCCCTTTCAGGCAGCGCATTCCAGATCATCACAACTCACTGCGGAAAACATTCCCTCTCACCTCCCCTCTGGTTCTGGGATTTCTGCAGGACTTTGGCTGAAGTTACGGCTAAACCTTTGGGGATTCACCGCACTGTGCCCAGTTACAACTCACTGACAAAGGGTTAACTCAGGTTGTGATCGTTTTATTATTGAGGAGTTAGGTGGGAGGCTGATCTCTGTGAATATTTAAATATGACACTATCTGTCTCTCTCTCATACACTGGGCCAGCTGTGATACTTCAAATTTAAGGCCCAGTCTGGTGTGACATTCTATCACCATTGAAAGTTAGATTGAGATGTTTTGGAGACATAAGATAAATTGAGAAACTAAAGAAATGGCCAGGCAGAGCTCGCTGTTCATCTCACAGGTGCAATACTGGAAGATTTTCTAACCTCGAGGCAAGGGTGGAAGGTGTGGGGAGTTGGGACTCACGGGCCAGAGAGGCCGAAGAGTAATATACAACACCGTTAACGTCCCAAAACATCCCACAGACAAAATCCAAAAAATGGATGCTGAGCCAGAGGAGGGGATGATACGAGGGGGTGACTGGAGGAGGGGATGGTACGAGGGGGTGACTGGAGGAGGGGATGATACGAGGGGGTGACTGGAGGAGGGGATGATACGAGGGGGTGACTGGAGGAGGGGATGATACGAGGGGGTGACTGGAGGAGGGGATGGTACGAGGGGGTGACTGGAGGAGGGGATAGTACGAGGGGGTGACTGGAGGAGGGGATGTTACGAGGGGGTGACTGGAGGAGGGGATGATACGAGGGGGTGACTGGAGGAGGGGATAGTACGAGGGGGTGACTGGAGGAGGGGATGGTACGAGGGGGTGACTGGAGGAGGGGATGGTACGAGGGGGTGACTGGAGGAGGGGATGGTACGAGGGGGTGACTGGAGGAGGGGATGGTACGAGGGGGTGACTGGAGGAGGGGATAGTACGAGGGGGTGACTGGAGGAGGGGATGGTACGAGGGGGTGACTGGAGGAGGGGATGGTACGAGGGGGTGACTGGAGGAGGGGATGGTACGAGGGGGTGACTGGAGGAGGGGATGGTACGAGGGGGTGACTGGAGGAGGGGATAGTACGAGGGGGTGACCAGAGGCTTGGTCAAAGAGGTAGGTTTTAAGGAGGGTCTTGAAAGGAGGAGAGAGAGGTAGAGAGGCGGAGAGAGGAGAGCGAGGCGGAGAGGAGAGGGAGGCGGAGAGGAGAGAGAGGGAGAGGGAGAGAGGAGGAGAGGAGAGAGAGGCGGAGAGGCGGAAAGGGATGGAGAAGAGAGAGACGGAGAGGAGAGAGAAGAGGAGGGGAGAGAGGGGCGGAGAGGTGGAGAGGAGGAGAGGTTTAAGGAGCATGGTACATAGGTATCTGAAGGCACGGCCACCAGTGGTGGGGCAGAGGATGGGGGAGATGCAGGAGACGCCAAAGTGTGGGGAATGTAGAGGTGGGTAGGAGGGGAGTGTTGTCGGGCTGGAGGAGGTTACAGAGATTGGGGGGGGGGGGTGAGGCCATGGTGGGATTGAAGGTTGAAAGAAGTCCCAAAAGCATAAAGAGGTGGAGGATGAGAACAGAAAGTTCTGAATGTTCTAAACATGATTGGAGTGTCTGTACAGGGGCACACGCACGCGCACGCACACACATGCACACACACACGAACACACACACACACACACACGAACACACACACGCACACACACACGCACACACGGTCTGGGAGCAGCTCCAGTAACAGGGAGCTGAGCCTCAGCCTTGTACACACACACACACACACACACACGAACACACACACGCACACACACACGCACACACGAACACACACACGGTCTGGGAGCAGCTCCAGTAACAGGGAGCTGAGCCTCAGCCTTGTACACACGTGTCTCTACAGCACAGTACACAGTCCGTGAGTCAGTCTAACTCGGGGTGGGAGTCATGGGGTGGGTCGGTGGGGGAGGCAGTGGGGGCCAAGGCAGACAGTAAACCATCTGACCCTCCTCGGTGTGAGGCCTGGGAGATTTTCTGCACTGACCCCCTGGTCTCTCGCCCGATCCCAGTGGGAAGCAGCAGCTGGCTGGAGGGCAGATGTGGGATTCCAGGCAGCCGGGAAGCTGAAGGATCGGTCCCTGGCCCTCAGGTACTTGGTTAGTGGGGGGGGGGAAGGTCGGGGGTCAGGGGTCAGGAGGGCCTCCTGGTCAGGGGAATGGGGAGTGAAGCCCGGGGGTTAGAGAGGCCCAAGGTGGACACTCCATTCTGGGCCAGTCTGGGCCCCGCCTCCTCCCCCCGCTCGGTTGGCCCGGGCCAGTCTGGGCCCCGCCTCCTCCCCCCGCTCGGTTGGCCCGGGCCAGTCCGGGCCCCGCCTCCTCCCCCCGCTCGGTTGGCCCGGGCCAGTCCGGGCCCCGCCTCCTCCCCCCGCTCGGTTGGCCCGGGCCAGTCCGGGCCCCGCCTCCTCCCCCCGCTCGGTTGGCCCGGGCCAGTCCGGGCCCCGCCTCCTCCCCCCGCTCGGTTGGCCTGGTGATGAGGCCTACCTGCTCAGGCCTAGGCCTAAAATTACAGTCAGGCCCCGATGACATCATTGGAGCCCAATCTGCATATTTAAAGAAGGACCCCGCTGGGTTGGGGTGGCTGACCCTCTCGCCTGCTCAGAACACCGGGTTAAGACCAGGACCCGCGGGATCGGTGTGGGTAAATCACAGCGCCATTTTAACGCCCCGCTTGCCCAGTTTCCTGTGGTTGGGCACGGTTAAAAACTGACTGTTAAGTGTGTTATTCTGATCGCAATCCAGGGCACTGCCACATTCGGCCGACAGAACCCACAGTAGCGTGGGCTCTGGTCAGTATGAGTTTACAGGACCATAAACACTTACTGGCCGATGTATTTGGAACACGCAGAGCACATCAGAGTCCGAGTCGCCACGGGTGAGGAAGGATCCAAGGCCCACGGCGATGGCAACTTGGTTAGGAGGAGGACGAGTGATGAGCAAATCATGAGGTGGTGATCAGGTGTTACTGAGCCTGGGTACGTATCAGCAGTGGGAAGGGAAGGGTCAGACTCTGAGGGGTCTGAAGGTGAAGCCCTTACCTGGAGTCTCGCCATTCATCTGGAACCAGAACTGCAGGCACATTACGGCATCCCTCGGCTCCTGGATTGGTGAAACCAGCAGCATCGTCTCGCTTCTCGGAAGGACCCCCTGGCTGGTGTCTGCCAGCATGTAGTGTCCTACAGACAACAGAAACAAACAGCCCTGGTTACTGGCCCCAACAAGCTCAGTCTGAGGGGATTTAAACTGCTCATCTAGATAGGGCTAGTCAGAGTAGGAATGACAGGATAGCTAGGATGAATACGTGGCTTGAGAGATGGTGCAAGAGGGAGGGATTCAAATTCCTGGGCCATTGGAACCGGTTCTGGGGGAGGTGGGACCAGTACAAATTGGACGGTCTGCATCTGGGCAGGACTGGAACCAATGTCCTAGGGGGAGTGTTTGCCAGTGCTGTTGGGGAGGGTTTAAACTAATGTGGCAGGGGAATGGGAACCGATGCAGGAAGTCAGTGGGAAGTAAAGTGGTGACAGAAACAAAAGGCAGTAAGGGAGAGTGTACAGAACATGACCGGACAGATAGTCTGAGAAAGCAGGGCAAAGACCAAGGGAAGTCTAGATTAAACTGCATTTATTTCAATGCAAGAAGTCTGATGGGCAAGGCAGATGAACTCAGGGCATGGATGGGTACATGGGACTGGGATGTTATAGCTATTACTGAAACATGGCTAAGGGAGGGGCAGCATTGGTAGCTCAATGTTCCAGGGTACAGATGCTATAGGAAAGATAGAGCAGGAGGTAAGAGAGGAGGGGGAGTTGCGTTCTTGATTAGGGAGAACATCACGGCAGTAGTGAGAGGGGATATATCCGAGGGTTCGCCCACTGAGTCCATATGGGTAGAACTGAAAAATAAGAAGGGAGAGATCACTTTGATAGGATTGTACTACAGACCCCCAAATAGTCAACGGGAAATTGAGGAGCAAATATGTAAGGAGATTACAGACAGCTGCAAGAAAAATAGGGTGGTAATAGTAGGGGACTTTAACTTTCCCAACATTGACTGGGACAGCCATAGCATTAGGGGCTTGGATGGAGAGAAATTTGTTGAGTGTATTCAGGAGGAATTTCTCATTCAGTATGTGGATGGCCCGACTAGAGAGGGGGCAAAACTTGACCTCCTCTTGGGAAATAAGGAAGGGCAGGTGACAGAAGTGTTAGTGAGGGATCACTTTGGGACCAGTGATCATAATTCCATTAGTTTTAAGATAGCTACGGAGAATGATAGGTCTGGCCCAAAAGTTAAAATTCTAAATTGGGGAAAGGCCAATTTTGATGGTATTAGACAGGAACTTTCAGAAGTTGATTGGGAGAGTCTGTTGGCAGGCAAAGGGACGTCTGGTAAGTGGAAGGCTTTCAAAAGTGTGTTAACCAGGGTTCAGGGTAAGCACATTCCTTATAAAGTGAAGGGCAAGGCTGGTAGAAGTAGGGAACCTTGGATGACTCGGGAGATTGAGGCCCTAGTCAAAAAGAAGAAGGAGGCATATGACATGCATTGGCAGCTGGGATCAAGTGGATCCCTTGAAGAGTATAGAGATTGCCGGAGTAGAGTTAAGAGAGAAATCAGGAGGGCAAAAAGGGGACATGAGATTGCTTTGGCAGATAAGGCAAAGGAGAATCCAAAGAGCTTCTACAAGTACATAAAGGGCAAAAGAGTAACTAGGGAGAGAGTAGGGCCTCTTAAGGATCAACAAGGTCATCTATGTGCGGAACCACAAGAGATGGGTGAGATCCTGAATGAATATTTCACATCGGTATTTACGGTTGAGAAAGGCATGGATGTTAGGGAACTTGGGGAAATAAATAGTGATGTCTTGAGGAGTGTACATATTACAGAGAGGGAGGTGCTGGAAGTCTTAACGCGCATCAAGGTAGATAAATCTCCGGGACCTGATGAAATGTATCCCAGGACGTTATGGGAGGTTAGGGAGGAAATTGCGGGTCCCCTAGCAGAGATATTTGAATCATCGACAGCTGCAGGTGAGGTGCCTGAAGATTGGAGGGTAGCAAATGTTGTGCCTTTGTTTAAGAAGGGCGGCAGGGAAAAGCCTGGGAACTACAGACCGGTGAGCCTGACATCTGTAGTGGGTAAGTTGTTAGAGGGTATTCTGAGGGACAGGATCTACGGGCATTTGGAGAGGCAGGGACTGATTAGGAACAGTCAGCATGGTTTTGTGAGAGGAAAATCATGTCTCACGAATTTGATTGAGTTTTTTGAAGGGGTAACCAAGAAGATAGATGAGGGCTGTGCAGTAGACGTGGTCTACATGGACTTCAGCAAAGCCTTTGACAAGGTACCGCATGGTAGGTTGTTACATAAGGTTAAATCTCATGGGATCCAAGGTGAGGTAGCCAATTGGATACAAAATTGGCTTGACGACAGAAGACAGAGGGTGGTTGTAGAGGGTTGTTTTTCAAACTGGATGCCTGTGTCCAGCGGTGTGCCTCAGGGATCGGTGCTGGGTCCGCTGTTATTTGTTATTTATATTAATGATTTGGATGAGAATTTAGGAGGCATGGTTAGTAAGTTTGCAGATGACACCAAGATTGGTGGCATTGTGGACAGTGAAGAAGGTTATCTAGGATTGCAACGGGATCTTGATAAATTGGGCCAGTGGGTCGATGAATGGCAGATGGAGTTTAATTTAGATAAATGTGAGGTGATGCATTTTGGTAGATCGAATCGGGCCAGGACCTACTCCGTTAATGGTAGGGCGTTGGGGAGAGTTATAGAACAAAGAGATCTGGGAGTACAGATTCATAGCTCCTTGAAAGTGGAGTCACAGGTGGATAGGGTGGTGAAGAAGGCATTCAGCATGCTTGGTTTCATTGGTCAGAACATTGAATACAGGAGTTGGGATGTCTTGTTGAAGTTGTACAAGACATTAGTAAGGCCACACTTGGAATACTGTGTACAGTTCTGGTCACCCTATTATAGAAAGGATATTATTAAACTAGAAAGAGTGCAGAAAAGATTGACTAGGATGCTACCGGGACTTGATGGTTTGACTTATAGGGAGAGGTTAGACAGACTGGGACTTTTTTCCCTGGAGAGTAGGAGGTTTAGGGGTGATCTTATAGAAGGTGAGAGGGGAGAGATACAAAAGGGTCCAGAGGGGCAATTTTTTCACTCAAAGGGTGGTGAGTGTCTGGAACGAGCTGCCAGAGGCAGTAGTAGAGGCGGGTACAATTTTGTCTTTTAAAAAGCATTTGGACAGTTACATGGGTAAGATGGGTATAGAGGGATATGGGCCAAGTGCAGGCAATTGGGACTAGCTTAGTGGTATAAACTGGGCGACATGGACATGTTGGGCCGAAGGGCCTGTTTCCATGTTGTAAACTTCTATGATTCTACGATTCTATCTTCCAGAGTGTGAGAGGACAGTGTCTGACCCACTGTCCCATAGTGTGAGAGGACAGTGTCTGACCCACTGTCCCAGAGTGTGAAAGGTCAGTGTCTGACCCACTGTCCCAGAGTGTGAGAGGACAGTGTCTGACCCACTGTTCCAGAGTGTGACCCACTGTCCCAGAGTGTGAAAGGACAGTGTCTGACCCACTGTCCCAGAGTGTGACCCACTGTCCCAGAGTGTAAAGGGACAGTGTCTGACCCACTGTCCCAGAGTGTGAGAGGAAAGTGTCTGACCCACTGTCCCAGAGTGTAAAAGGACAGTGTCTGACCCACTGTCCCAGAGTGTAAAAGGACAGTGTCTGACCCACTGTCCCAGAGTGTAAAAGGACAGTGTCTGACCTACTGTCCCAGAGTGTAAAAGGACGGTGTCTGACCCACTGTCCCAGAGTGTGACCCACTGTCCCAGAGTGTGAGAGGACAGTGTCTGACCCACTGTCCCAGAGTGTGAAAGGTCAGTGTCTGACCCACTGTCCCAGAGTGTGAAAGGACAGTGTCTGACCCACTGTCCCAGAGTGTGAAAGGACAGTGTCTGACCCACTGTCCCAGAGTGTGAGAGGACAGTGTCTGACCCACTGTTCCAGAGTGTGACCCACTGTCCCAGAGTGTGAAAGGACAGTGTCTGACCCACTGTCCCAGAGTGTGACCCACTGTCCCAGAGTGTAAAAGGACAGTGTCTGACCCACTGTCCCAGAGTGTGAGAGGAAAGTGTCTGACCCACTGTCCCAGAGTGTAAAAGGACAGTGTCTGACCCACTGTCCCAGAGTGTGAGAGGAAAGTGTCTGACCCACTGTCCCAGAGTGTAAAAGGACAGTGTCTGACCCACTGTCCCAGAGTGTAAAAGGACAGTGTCTGACCCACTGTCCCAGAGTGTAAAAGGACAGTGTCTGACCCACTGTCCCAGAGTGTAAAAGGACGGTGTCTGACCCACTGTCCCAGAGTGTGACCCACTGTCCCAGAGTGTGAGAGGACAGTGTCTGACCCACTGTCCCAGAGTGTGAGAGGACAGTGCCTGACCCACTGTCCCAGAGTGTGAGAGGACAGTGTCTGACCCACTGTCCCAGAGTGTGAGAGGACAGTGCCTGACCCACTGTCCCAGAGTGTGAGAGGACAGTGTCTGACCCACTGTCCCAGAGTGTGAGAGGACAGTGCCTGACCCACTGTCCCAGAGTGTGACCCACTGTCCCAGAGTGTGAGAGGACAGTGTCTGACCCACTGTCCCAGAGTGTGACCCACTGTCCCAGAGTGTGAGAGGACAGTGTCTGACCCACTGTCCCAGAGTGTGAGAGGACAGTGCCTGACCCACTGTCCCAGAGTGTGAGAGGACAGTGTCTGACCCACTGTCCCAGAGTGTGACCCACTGTCCCAGAGTGTGAGAGGACAGTGTCTGACCCACTGTCCCAGAGTGTGACCCACTGTCCCAGAGTGTGAGAGGACAGTGTCTGACCCACTGTCCCAGAGTGTGAAAGGACAGTGTCTGACCCACTGTCCCAGAGTGTGAAAGGACAGTGTCTGACCCACTGTCCCAGAGTGTGAAAGGACAGTGTCTGACCCACTGTCCCAGAGTGTAAAAGGACAGTGTCTGACCCACTGTCCCAGAGTGTGAGAGGACAGTGTCTGACCCACTGTCCCAGAGTGTGACCCACTGTCCCAGAGTGTGAGAGGACAGTGTCTGACCCACTGTCCCAGAGTGTGAGGGGACAGTGTCTGACCCACTGTCCCAGAGTGTAAAAGGACAGTGTCTGACCCACTGTCCCAGAGTGTGAGGGGACAGTGTCTGACCCACTGTCCCAGAGTGTGACCCACTGTCCCAGAGTGTGAGAGGACAGTGCCTGACCCACTGTCCCAGAGTGTGAGAGGACAGTGTCTGACCCACTGTCCCAGAGTGTGACCCACTGTCCCAGAGTGTGAGAGGACAGTGTCTGACCCACTGTCCCAGAGTGTGAGGGGACAGTGTCTGACCCACTGTCCCAGAGTGTAAAAGGACAGTGTCTGACCCACTGTCCCAGAGTGTGAGGGGACAGTGTCTGACCCACTGTCCCAGAGTGTGACCCACTGTCCCAGAGTGTGAGAGGACAGTGCCTGACCCACTGTCCCAGAGTGTGAGAGGACAGTGTCTGACCCACTGTCCCAGAGTGTGAAAGGACAGTGTCTGACCCACTGTCCCAGAGTGTGAGGGGACACTGTCTGACCCACTGTCCCAGAGTGTGAGAGGACAGTGTCTGACCCACTGTCCCAGAGTGTGAGAGGACAGTGTCTGACCCACTGTCCCAGAGTGTGAGAGGACAGTGTCTGACCCACTGTCCCAGAGTGTGAAAGGACAGTGTCTGACCCACTGTCCCAGAGTGTGAGAGGACAGTGTCTGACCCACTGTCCCAGAGTGTGACCCACTGTCCCAGAGTGTGAGAGGACAGTATCTGACCCACTGTCCCAGAGTGTGAGAGGACAGTGTCTGACCCATTGTCCCAGAGTGTGAGAGGACAGTGTCTGACCCACTGTCCCAGAGTGTGACCCACTGTCCCAGAGTGTGAGAGGACAGTATCTGACCCACTGTCCCAGAGTGTGAGAGGACAGTGTCTGACCCACTGTCCCAGAGTGTGACCCACTGTCCCAGAGTGTGAGAGGACAGTATCTGACCCACTGTCCCAGAGTGTGAGAGGACAGTGTCTGACCCACCCTCCACCCAGTCCCGTTCTGTTTTAAATATTCCAACTAACAGAGAATGAAATGGTCACAATGGAAGAATGGGGGAGTTGAGGATGAGACTGCCTGCTGACCGTCTCCTCACCTTCAGTGGTCTCCGTGGTGTGGTCGATCACAGGTCTGTTGGTCCCAGGGTCTCCGATCTGCCGCTCCCAGATGTTGGGTCCCGTCGATGTGAACTGACAGCTGTTTGCCTCGAAGGAGCAGAAATCCTGGGTTTCACATGTTCCGCCCACGACAATCACATCATCGATGGCGATATCTCCAGTGCTGCTGTTCTGAGTCGCTTCAAAGATCAACTGTAACCAATCGGGAAGATTGAAGGTCAGTCTCGGACAGGTCAACATGTCTCAAAGGATGAAAGGACAATCAGGGTGCTGCAGCCCACACCCTCAACATCAGTTATAACCGCAGACCAGGCAGAGCAGGACATCAAACCAACACAGGTTACATCTCACCTCACATCCCCATCCACGTGATGCTGTGAGATACACAGTCCCAGGGTGATGGTGTTAGATACACAGTCCCTGGGTGATGGTGTTAGATACACAGTCCCAGGGTGATGGTGTTAGATACACAGTCTCTGGGTGATGGTGTTAGATACACAGTCCCAGGGTGATGGTGTTAGATACACAGTCTCTGGGTGATGGTGTTAGATACACAGTCCCAGGGTGATGGTGTTAGATACACAGTCCCTGGGTGATGGTGTTAGATACACAGTCCCAGGGTGATGGTGTTAGATACACAGTCTCTGGGTGATGGTGTTAGATACACAGTCCCAGGGTGATGGTGTTAGATACACAGTCTCTGGGTGATGGTGTTAGATACACAGTCCCAGGGTGATGGTGTTAGATACACAGTCTCTGGGTGATGGTGTTAGATACACAGTCCCAGGGTGATGGTGTTAGATACACAGTCCCAGGGTGATGGTGTTAGATACACAGTCCCTGGGTGATGGTGTTAGATACACAGTCCCAGGGTGCTGGTGTTAGATACACAGTCCCAGGGTAATGGTGTTAGATACACAGTCCCTGGGTGATGGTGTTAGATACACAGTCCCTGGGTGATGGTGTTCGATACACAGTCCCTGGGTGATGGTGTTAGATACACAGTCTCTGGGTGATGGTGTTAGATACACAGTCCCTGGGTGATGGTGTTAGATACACAGTCTCTGGGTGATGGTGTTAGATACACAGTCCCTGGGTGATGGTGTTAGATACACAGTCTCTGGGTGATGGTGTTAGATACACAGTCCCTGGGTGATGGTGTTAGATACACAGTCCCTGGGTGATGGTGTTAGATACACAGTCCCTGGGTGATGGTGTTAGATACACAGTCCCTGGGTGATGGTGTTAGATACACAGTCCCTGGGTGATGGTGTTAGATACACAGTCCCTGGGTGATGGTGTTAGATACACAGTCTCTGGGTGATGGTGTTAGATACACAGTCCCAGGGTAATGGTGTTAGATACACAGTCCCTGGGTGATGGTGTTAGATACACAGTCCCAGGGTAATGGTGTTAGATACACAGTCTCTGGGTGATGGTGTTAGATACACAGTCCCAGGGTAATGGTGTTAGATACACAGTCTCTGGGTGATGGTGTTAGATACACAGTCCCAGGGTAATGGTGTTAGATACACAGTCTCTGGGTGATGGTGTTAGATACACAGTCCCAGGGTGTTGGTGTTAGATACACAGTCCCAGGGTAATGGTGTTAGATACACAGTCTCTGGGTGATGGTGTTAGATACACAGTCCCAGGGTAATGGTGTTAGATACACAGTCCCAGGGTGATGGTGTTAGATACACAGTCCCTGGGTGATGGTGTTAGATACACAGTCCCTGGGTGATGGTGTTAGATACACAGTCCCAGGGTGATGGTGTTAGATACACAGTCCCAGGGTAATGGTGTTAGATACACAGTCTCTGGGTGATGCTGTGAGATACACAGTCCCAGGGTAATGGTGTTAGATACACAGTCTCTGGGTGATGGTGTTAGATACACAGTCCCTCGGTGATGGTGTTAGATACACAGTCCCAGGGTGATGGTGTTAGATACACAGTCCCTGGGTGATGGTGTTAGATACACAGTCCCTGGGTGATGGTGTTAGATACACAGTCTCTGGGTGATGGTGTTAGATACACAGTCTCTGGGTGATGGTGTTAGATACACAGTCCCTGGGTGATGGTGTTAGATACACAGTCCCTGGGTGATGGTGTTAGATACACTGTCCCAGGGTGATGGTGTTAGATACACAGTCCCTGGGTGATGGTGTTAGATACACAGTCCCAGGGTGATGGTGTTAGATACACAGTCCCTGGGTGATGGTGTTAGATACACAGTCCCAGGGTGATGGTGTTAGATACACAGTCCCTGGGTGATGGTGTTAGATACACAGTCCCTGGGTGATGGTGTTAGATACACAGTCTCTGGGTGATGGTGTTAGATACACAGTCTCTGGGTGATGGTGTTAGATACACAGTCCCTGGGTGATGGTGTTAGATACACAGTCCCTGGGTGATGGTGTTAGATACACAGCCTCTGGGTGATGGTGTTAGATACACAGTCCCTGGGTGATGGTGTTAGATACACAGTCCCTGGGTGATGGTGTTAGATACACAGTCCCAGGGTAATGGTGTTAGATACACAGTCTCTGGGTGATGGTGTTAGATACACAGTCCCAGGGTGATGGTGTTAGATACACAGTCTCTGGGTGATGGTGTTAGATACACAGTCCCTGGGTGATGGTGTTAGATACACAGTCTCTGGGTGATGGTGTTAGATACACAGTCCCTGGGTGATGGTGTTAGGTACACAGTCCCTGGGTGATGGTGTTAGATACACAGTCCCAGGGTAATGGTGTTAGATACACAGTCTCTGGGTGATGGTGTTAGATACACAGTCCCTGGGTGATGGTGTTAGATACACAGTCCCAGGGTGATGGTGTTAGATACACAGTCCCAGGGTAATGGTGTTAGATACACAGTCTCTGGGTGATGGTGTTAGATACACAGTCCCAGGGTGATGGTGTTAGATACACAGTCTCTGGGTGATGGTGTTAGATACACAGTCCCAGGGTGATGGTGTTAGATACACAGTCCCAGGGTAATGGTGTTAGATACACAGTCCCAGGGTAATGGTGTTAGATACACAGTCTCTGGGTGATGGTGTTAGATACACAGTATCTGGGTGATGGTGTTAGATACACAGTCCCAGGGTAATGGTGTTAGATACACAGTCCCAGGGTAATGGTGTTCGATACACAGTCTCTGGGTGATGGTGTTAGATACACAGTCCCAGGGTAATGGTGTTAGATACACAGTCCCAGGGTAATGGTGTTAGATACACAGTCTCTGGGTGATGGTGTTAGATACACAGTCTCTGGGTGATGGTGTTAGATACACAGTCCCAGGGTGATGGTGTTAGATACACAGTCCCTGGGTGATGGTGTTAGATACACAGTCCCTGGGTGATGGTGTTAGATACACAGTCCCTGGGTGATGGTGTTAGATACACAGTCCCTGGGTGATGGTGTTAGATACACAGTCCCTGGGTGATGGTGTTAGATACACAGTCCCAGGGTGATGGTGTTAGATACACAGTCTCTGGGTGATGGTGTTAGATACACAGTCTCTGGGTGATGGTGTTAGATACACAGTCCCTGGGTGATGGTGTTAGATACACAGTCCCTGGGTGATGGTGTTAGATACACAGTCCCAGGGTAATGGTGTTAGATACACAGTCTCTGGGTGATGGTGTTAGATACACAGTCCCTGGGTGATGGTGTTAGATACACAGTCCCAGGGTGATGGTGTTAGATACACAGTCCCAGGGTAATGGTGTTAGATACACAGTCTCTGGGTGATGGTGTTAGATACACAGTCCCAGGGTGATGGTGTTAGATACACAGTCTCTGGGTGATGGTGTTAGATACACAGTCCCAGGGTGATGGTGTTAGATACACAGTCCCAGGGTAATGGTGTTAGATACACAGTCCCAGGGTAATGGTGTTAGATACACAGTCTCTGGGTGATGGTGTTAGATACACAGTCTCTGGGTGATGGTGTTAGATACACAGTCCCAGGGTAATGGTGTTAGATACACAGTCCCAGGGTAATGGTGTTAGATACACAGTCTCTGGGTGATGGTGTTAGATACACAGTCCCAGGGTAATGGTGTTAGATACACAGTCCCAGGGTAATGGTGTTAGATACACAGTCTCTGGGTTATGGTGTTAGATACACAGTCCCAGGGTAATGGTGTTAGATACACAGTCTCTGGGTGATGGTGTTAGATACACAGTCCCAGGGTGTCAGTGTTAGATACACAGTCCCAGGGTGTTGGTGTTAGATACACAATCCCAGGGTGTCGGTGTTAGATACACAGTCCCAGGGTATTGGTGTTAGATACACAGTCCCAGGTTGTTGGTGTTAAATACACAGTCCCAGGGTGTTGGTGTTAGATGCACAGTCCCTGGGTGTTGGTGTTAGATACACAGTCTCTGGATGATGGTGTTAGATACACAGTCCCTGGGTGTTGGTGTTGGATACACAGTTCCAGGGTGTCAGTGTCCTAGGCCCAACCATCTTCAGCTGCTTCATCAATGACCTTCCCTCCATCATAAGGTCAGAAATGGGGATGTTCGCTGATGATTGCACAGTGTTCAGTTCCATTCGCAACCCCTCAGATAATGAAGCAGTCCGAGCCCGCATGCAGCAAGACCTGGACAACATCCAGGCTTGGGCTCATAAGTGGCAAGTAACATTCGCTCCAAACAAATGCCAGGCAATGACCATCTCCAACAAGAGAGAGTCTAACCACCTCCCCATGACATTCAATGGCATTACCATCGCCGAATCCCCCACCATCAACATCCTGGGGGTCACCATTGACCAGAAACTTAACTGGACCAGCCACATAAATACTGTGGGTACGAGAGCAGGTCAGAGGCTGGGTATTCTGCGGCGAGTGACTCACCTCCTGACTCCCCAAAGCCTTTCCACCATCTACAAGGCACAAATCAGGAGTGTGATGGAATACTCTCCACTTGCCTGGATGAGTGCAGCTCCAACAACACTCAAGAAGCTCGACACCATCCAGGACAAAGCAGCCCGCTTGATTGGCACCCCATCCACCACCCTAAACATTCACTCCCTTCACCACCGGCGCACAGTAGCTGCAGTGTGTACCATCCACAGGATGCACTGCAGCAACTCGCCAAGGCTTCTTCGACAGCACCTCCCAAACCCGCGACCTCTACCACCTAGAAGGACAAGGGCAGCAGGCGCATGGGAACAACACCACCTGCACGTTCCCCTCCAAGTCACACACCATCCCGACTTGGAAATATATTGCCGTTCCTTCATCGTCGCTGGGTCAAAATCCTCGAACTCCCTTCCTAACAGCACTGTGGGAGAACCTTCACCACACGGACTGCAGCGGTTCAAGAAGGCGGCTCACCACCACCTTCTCAAGGGGCAATTAGGGATGGGCAATAAATGCCGGCCTCGCCAGCGACGCCCACAACGCATGAAAACATTTTTTTAAAAGTCACGGGGTGGCAGGATCGGGGGTCATCGTGGAGGTCCGTGCTCGTTGAGGGGGAGAATCGAGAGGACAGGGTCGGGGGTCAAAGGATCAGGGTCGGATGATCGGGGTTGGGGGGGTCGGGATCGGAGGATAGTGGTTGAGGTCGGAGTGTCGGGGTCGGAGGTTCAGGGTCGGGTCGAAGGTCTGCGATAGGGTGGGGGTCCATGATGGGTGGGGGGGTCAGGGAATGCAGGGGGGGGGGTCCGCGATCAGTGAGGGGAATCGGTGCAGGTCGGCTTGTTGGGCCTGGGGGAAGCGCTCCTGCTCCTCCGGGCCCACAAGCTGTGCCTTTCGAGGCACCTACCTGCAGTCTCGGGCCTTCTCACCTCCTTTCACAAGGCGTAAAACAGAAGGCCCGGGAATCCCGGCCCCCCGGAGTTGAATTTGGGAATAAGTTAAAAATGGAGCCCTGAAACCTCCTTGAAAGGTTTTAAGGCCCGACCCGCCTCCTGGAAGCGGGTTGGCCGCCCGCTCCTCGTCCCACTCCTGTGAAAACCCGAAATGGGCGGGACGAGGAGTGGGGTTGGAGGCAGGTTGAGGGCGGGTTTGAAATGGTGGCAATTTTCAATCCCCCCCCTGCCCCTGACCCACCCATGTATTACTTTTAAAATTGAGCCCAATGCCCCCTAATTCCAGACTCTCCAACCAGGGGAAACAGCCTCTCAGCATCTACCCTGTCAAGCCCCCTCAGAATCTTATATGTTTCTATGAGATCACCTCTCATTCTTCTAAACTCCAGAGAGTATAGGCCCATTCTACTCAATCTCTCCTTATAGGACAACCCTCTCATCCCAGGAATTAATCTAGTGAACCTTCATTTTTTTATTCGTTTATGGGGTGTGGGCGTCGCTGGCGCCCTAATTGCCCCTTGAGAAGGTGGTGGTGAGCCGCCTTCTTGAACCGCTGCAGTCCGTGTGGTGAAGGTTCTCCCACAGTGCTGTTAGGGAGGGAGTTCCAGGATTTTGACCCAGTGACGATGAAGGAACGGCGATATATTTCCAAGTTGGACCACCTCTAAGGCAAGTATATCCTTCCTTAGATAAGGAGACCAAAACTGTACACAATACTCCAGGTGAGGTCTCACTAAAGACTTCCTTACTCTTGTACTCCAACCCCCTGTCAATAAAGGCCAACATGCCATTTGCCTTCCGAATTGCTCGCTGTACCTGCATGTTAACTTTCTGTGTTTCGTGTGCAAGGACACCTAAATTGCTCTGAACACCAACATTTAATAGTTTCTCACCATTTAAAAAATATTCTGCTTTTCTATTCTTCCTACCAAAGTGAATAACCTCACATTTCCCCACATTATACTCCATCTGCCACCTTCTCGCCCACTCACCTAACCTGTCTGTATCCCTTTGCAGACTCTTTGGGCTCTAAATTGGGCCACATGTCACCCCATTTTGTAGACGCTATGCGCCCTTCTAAGGTCCCAGAATGGTGTCTGGAATGCGCGCACACATTTCTAGCGTGATGTGTGCCGGGCGCCATCTTGGTAAAGGCGTTTGCACACGCAGATAACAAACGCCAGCACCGTGTAAATCAGGGAGAATATGCATTCGATCAGTGTACAACGCTGATTTAAAGGGGCAGATACCATTTTAGAACTCAACGCCACAGCCAACACACTGTCTTAACCTCGCACAGCTGAACAGGTCGTAGTTGGCTTGGATGACCTCCCCACCAGCGTGATTTAAAGGGATCATGCAGGAGTTACAGGTTAGTTGCAGGCTGAAGCAGATACAAACAAGCAAGCTGTCCAGTACTTAGTTAATTGGTTAGCTAGATTAAACTGGTTCCTGTAACAGCAGCACAGCAGGCCTGACTCATCTGACTCACAAACAGTAGAAATACAGGGGCCTGTGAGTGTAACCGGCACTGAGTGCAGTGGGCACAGAGTGATCAACTTGAGAGTTTGGTGAGGGTGGGAGTTCGGGGAAGAGGGGAAAGGAGGTGCTGCTTTGCATTGCTTTTCCAAACTTTTTCTGCAGAACGGCGGCGGCGGACCGAGAGCGGGGATAAAAGCAGCAACAGACCGAGGCCCGAGAGTGGGGATAAAAGCAGCAGCAGAATGAGGCCCGAGAGTGGGGATAAAAGCAGCAGCAGACCGAGGCCCGAGAGTGGGGATAAAAGCAGCAGCAGACCGAGGCCCGAGAGTGGGGATAAAAGCAGCAACAGACCGAGGCCCGAGAGTGGGGATAAAAGCAGCAACAGACCGAGGCCCGAGAGTGGGGATAAAAGCAGCAGCAGAATGAGGCCCGAGAGTGGGGATAAAAGCAGCAGCAGACCGAGGCCCGAGAGTGGGGATAAAAGCAGCAACAGACCGAGGCCCGAGAGTGGGGATAAAAGCAGCAGCAGACCGAGGCCCGAGAGTGGGGATAAAAGCAGCAACAGACCGAGGCCCGAGAGTGGGGATAAAAGCAGCAACAGACCGAGGCCCGAGAGTGGGGATAAAAGCAGCAACAGACCGAGGCCCGAGAGTGGGGATAAAAGCAGCAGCAGACCGAGGCCCGAGAGTGGGGATAAAAGCAGCAACAGACCGAGGCCCGAGAGTGGGGATAAAAGCAGCAACAGACCGAGGCCCGAGAGAGGGGATAAAAGCAGCAACAGACCGAGGCCCGAGAGTGGGGATAAAAGCAGCAACAGACCGAGGCCCGAGAGTGGGGATAAAAGCAACAGACCGAGGCCCGAGAGTGGGGATAAAAGCAAAAGACCGAGGCCCGAGAGTGGGGATAAAAGCAGCAACAGACCGAGGCCCGAGAGTGGGGATAAAAGCAACAGACCGAGGCCCGAGAGTGGGGATAAAAGCAACAGACCGAGGCCCGAGAGTGGGGATAAAAGCAACAGACCGAGGCCCGAGAGTGGGGATAAAAGCAGCAACAGACCGAGGCCAGAGAGTGGGGATAAAAGCAAAAGACCGAGGCCCGAGAGTGGGGATAAAAGCAGCAGCAGACCGAGGCCCGAGAGTGGGGATAAAAGCAGCAACAGACCGAGGCCCGAGAGTGGGGATAAAAGCAGCAACAGACCGAGGCCCGAGAGTGGGGATAAAAGCAAAAGACCGAGGCCCGAGAGTGGGGATAAAAGCAGCAACAGACCGAGGCCCGAGAGTGGGGATAAAAGCAGCAGACCGAGGCCCGAGAGTGGGGATAAAACCAGCAGCAGACCGAGGCCCGAGAGTGGGGATAAAAGCAGCAGACCGAGGCCCGAGAGTGGGGATAAAAGCAGCAACAGACCGAGGCCCGAGAGTGGGGATAAAAGCAGCAACAGACCGAGGCCCGAGAGTGGGGATAAAAGCAGCAACAGACCGAGGCCCGAGAGTGGGGATAAAAGCAGCAGCAGACCGAGGCCCGAGAGTGGGGATAAAAGCAGCAACAGACCGAGGCCCGAGAGTGGGGATAAAAGCAGCAACAGACCGAGGCCCGAGAGTGGGGATAAAAGCAGCAGCAGACCGAGGCCCGAGAGTGGGGATAAAAGCAACAGACCGAGGCCCGAGAGTGGGGATAAAAGCAGCAGACCGAGGCCCGAGAGTGGGGATAAAAGCAGCAGCAGACCGAGGCCCGAGAGTGGGGATAAAAGCAGCAACAGACCGAGGCCCGAGAGTGGGGATAAAAGCAGCAGACCGAGGCCCGAGAGTGGGGATAAAAGCAGCAACAGACCGAGGCCCGAGAGTGGGGATAAAAGCAGCAGCAGACCGAGGCCCGAGAGTGGGGATAAAAGCAGCAACAGACCGAGGCCCGAGAGTGGGGATAAAAGCAGCAACAGACCGAGGCCCGAGAGTGGGGATAAAAGCAGCAACAGACCGAGGCCCGAGAGTGGGGATAAAAGCAGCAGACCGAGGCCCGAGAGTGGGGATAAAAGCAGCAGACCGAGGCCCGAGAGTGGGGATAAAAGCAGCAACAGACCGAGGCCCGAGAGTGGGGATAAAAGCAGCAACAGACCGAGGCCCGAGAGTGGGGATAAAAGCAGCAGCAGACCGAGGCCCGAGAGTGGGGATAAAAGCAGCAGCAGACCGAGGCCCGAGAGTGGGGATAAAAGCAGCAACAGACCGAGGCCCGAGAGTGGGGATAAAAGCAGCAGCAGACCGAGGCCCGAGAGTGGGGATAAAAGCAGCAACAGACCGAGGCCCGAGAGTGGGGATAAAAGCAGCAGCAGACCGAGGCCCGAGAGTGGGGATAAAAGCAACAGACCGAGGCCCGAGAGTGGGGATAAAATCAGCAACAGACCGAGGCCCGAGAGTGGGGATAAAAGCAGCAGCAGACCGAGGCCCGAGAGTGGGGATAAAAGCAGCAACAGACCGAGGCCCGAGAGTGGGGATAAAAGCAGCAGCAGACCGAGGCCCGAGAGTGGGGATAAAAGCAGCAGCAGATCGAGGCCCGAGAGTGGGGATAAAAGCAGCAGCAGACCGAGGCCCGAGAGTGGGGATAAAAGCAGCAACAGACCGAGGCCCGAGAGTGGGGATAAAAGCAGCAACAGACCGAGGCCCGAGAGTGGGGATAAAAGCAGCAGCAGACCGAGGCCCGAGAGTGGGGATAAAAGCAGCAGCAGACCGAGGCCCGAGAGTGGGGATAAAAGCAGCAGCAGACCGAGGCCCGAGAGTGGGGATAAAAGCAGCAGACAGACCGAGGCCCGAGAGTGGGGATAAAAGCAACAGACCGAGGCCCGAGAGTGGGGATAAAAGCAACAGACCGAGGCCCGAGAGTGGGGATAAAAGCAACAGACCGAGGCCCGAGAGTGGGGATAAAAGCAGCAGCAGACCGAGGCCCGAGAGTGGGGATAAAAGCAGCAACAGACCGAGGCCCGAGAGTGGGGATAAAAGCAACAGACCGAGGCCCGAGAGTGGGGATAAAAGCAACAACAGACCGAGGCCCGAGAGTGGGGATAAAAGCAGCAACAGACCGAGGCCCGAGAGTGGGGATAAAAGCAGCAGACCGAGGCCCGAGAGTGGGGATAAAAGCAGCAACAGACCGAGGCCCGAGAGTGGGGATAAAAGCAGCAACAGACCGAGGCCCGAGAGTGGGGATAAAAGCAACAGACCGAGGCCCGAGAGTGGGGATAAAAGCAGCAACAGACCGAGGCCCGAGAGTGGGGATAAAAGCAGCAACAGACCGAGGCCCGAGAGTGGGGATAAAAGCAGCAGCAGACCGAGGCCCGAGAGTGGGGATAAAAGCAGCAGCAGACCGAGGCCCGAGAGAGGGGATAAAAGCAGCAACAGACCGAGGCCCGAGAGTGGGGATAAAAGCAGCAGCAGACCGGGGCCCGAGAGTGGGGATAAAAGCAACAGACCGAGGCCCGAGAGTGGGGATAAAAGCAACAGACCGAGGCCCGAGAGTGGGGATAAAAGCAGCAGACCGAGGCCCGAGAGTGGGGATAAAAGCAGCAGACCGAGGCCCGAGAGTGGGGATAAAAGCAGCAACAGACCGAGGCCCGAGAGTGGGGATAAAAGCAGCAGACCGAGGCCCGAGAGTGGGGATAAAAGCAGCAACAGACCGAGGCCCGAGAGTGGGGATAAAAGCAGCAACAGACCGAGGCCCGAGAGTGGGGATAAAAGCAGCAGCAGACCGAGGCCCGAGAGTGGGGATAAAAGCAGCAACAGACCGAGGCCCGAGAGTGGGGATAAAAGCAGCAACAGACCGAGGCCCGAGAGTGGGGATAAAAGCAACAACAGACCGAGGCCCGAGAGTGGGGATAAAAGCAGCAACAGACCGAGGCCCGAGAGTGGGGATAAAAGCAACAACAGACCGAGGCCCGAGAGTGGGGATAAAAGCAACAACAGACCGAGGCCCGAGAATGGGGATAAAAGCAACAGACCGAGGCCCGAGAGTGGGGATAAAAGCAGCAACAGACCGAGGCCCGAGAGTGGGGATAAAAGCAGCAGCAGACCGAGGCCCGAGAGTGGGGATAAAAGCAACAACAGACCGAGGCCCGAGAGTGGGGATAAAAGCAACAGACCGAGGCCCGAGAGTGGGGATAAAAGCAGCAGCAGACCGAGGCCCGAGAGTGGGGATAAAAGCAGCAACAGACCGAGGCCCGAGAGTGGGGATAAAAGCAGCAACAGACCGAGGCCCGAGAGTGGGGATAAAAGCAGCAACAGACCGAAGCCCGAGAGTGGGGATAAAAGCAGCAGACCGAGGCCCGAGAGTGGGGATAAAAGCAGCAGCAGACCGAGGCCCGAGAGTGGGGATAAAAGCAGCAGCAGACCGAGGCCCGAGAGTGGGGATAAAAGCAGCAACAGACCGAGGCCCGTGAGTGGGGATAAAAGCAGCAGACCGAGGCCCGAGAGTGGGGATAAAAGCAGCAGCAGACCGAGGCCCGAGAGTGGGGATAAAAGCAGCAACAGACCGAGGCCCGAGAGTGGGGATAAAAGCAACAACAGACCGAGGCCCGAGAGTGGGGATAAAAGCAGCAACAGACCGAGGCCCGAGAGTGGGGATAAAAGCAGCAACAGACCGAGGCCCGAGAGTGGGGATAAAAGCAACAGACCGAGGCCCGAGAGTGGGGATAAAAGCAGCAACAGACCGTGGCCCGAGAGTGGGGATAAAAGCAGCAGCAGACTGAGGCCCGAGAGTGGGGATAAAAGCAGCAACAGACCGAGGCCCGAGAGTGGGGATAAAAGCAGCAACAGACCGAGGCCCGAGAGTGGGGATAAAAGCAGCAGCAGACCGAGGCCCGAGAGTGGGGATAAAAGCAGCAGCAGACCGAGGCCCGAGAGTGGGGATAAAAGCAGCAACAGACCGAGGCCCGAGAGTGGGGATAAAAGCAACAGACCGAGGCCCGAGAGTGGGGATAAAAGCAGCAACAGACCGAGGCCCGAGAGTGGGGATAAAAGCAGCAGCAGACCGAGGCCCGAGAGTGGGGATAAAAGCAGCAACAGACCGAGGCCCGAGAGTGGGGATAAAAGCAGCAACAGACCGAGGCCCGAGAGTGGGGATAAAAGCAACAGACCGAGGCCCGAGAGTGGGGATAAAAGCAGCAAGAGACCGAGGCCCGAGAGTGGGGATAAAAGCAGCAACAGACCGAGGCCCGAGAGTGGGGATAAAAGCAGCAGCAGACCGAGGCCCGAGAGTGGGGATAAAAGCAGCAACAGACCGAGGCCCGAGAGTGGGGATAAAAGCAGCAGCAGACCGAGGCCCGAGAGTGGGGATAAAAGCAGCAGCAGACCGAGGACCCGAGAGTGGGGATAAAAGCAGCAACAGACCGAGGCCCGAGAGTGGGGATAAAAGCAGCAACAGACCGAGGCCCGAGAGTGGGGATAAAAGCAGCAACAGACCGAGGCCCGAGAGTGGGGATAAAAGCAGCAGCAGACCGAGGCCCGAGAGTGGGGATAAAAGCAGCAGCAGACCGAGGCCCGAGAGTGGGGATAAAAGCAGCAACAGACCGAGGCCCGAGAGTGGGGATAAAAGCAGCAACAGACCGAGGCCCGAGAGTGGGGATAATAGCAGCAACAGACCGAGGCCCGAGAGTGGGGATAAAAGCAGCAACAGACCGAGGCCCGAGAGTGGGGATAAAAGCAGCAGCAGACTGAGGCCCGAGAGTGGGGATAAAAGCAGCAACAGACCGAGGCCCGAGAGTGGGGATAAAAGCAGCAACAGACCGAGGCCCGAGAGTGGGGATAAAAGCAGCAACAGACCGAGGCCCGAGAGTGGGGATAAAAGCAGCAACAGACCGAGGCCCGAGAGTGGGGATAAAAGCAGCAACAGACCGAGGCCCGAGAGTGGGGATAAAAGCAGCAACAGACCGAGGCCCGAGAGTGGGGATAAAAGCAGCAACAGACCGAGGCCCGAGAGTGGTGATAAAAGCAACAGACCGAGGCCCGAGAGTGGGGATAAAAGCAGCAGCAGACCGAGGCCCGAGAGTGGGGATAAAAGCAGCAACAGACCGAGGCCCGAGAGTGGGGATAAAAGCAGCAACAGACCGAGGCCCGAGAGTGGGGATAAAAGCAGCAACAGACCGAGGCCCGAGAGTGGGGATAAAAGCAGCAGACCGAGGCCCGAGAGTGGGGATAAAAGCAGCAACAGACCGAGGCCCGAGAGTGGGGATAAAAGCAGCAACAGACCGGGGCCCGAGAGTGGGGATAAAAGCAGCAACAGACCGAGGCCCGAGAGTGGGGATAAAAGCAGCAACAGACCGAGGCCCGAGAGTGGGGATAAAAGCAGCAACAGACCGGGGCCCGAGAGTGGGGATAAAAGCAGCAACAGACCGAGGCCCGAGAGTGGGGATAAAAGCAGCAACAGACCGAGGCCCGAGAGTGGGGATAAAAGCAGCAGCAGACCGAGGCCCGAGAGTGGGGATAAAAGCAGAACAGACCGAGGCCCGAGAGTGGGGATAAAAGCAGAACAGACCGAGGCCCGAGAGTGGGGATAAAAGCAGCAACAGACCGAGGCCCGAGAGAGGGGATAAAAGCAGCAAAAGACCGAGGCCCGAGAGTGGGGATAAAAGCAACAGACCGAGGCCCGAGAGTGGGGATAAAAGCAGCAACAGACCGAGGCCCGAGAGTGGGGATAAAAGCAACAGACCGAGGCCCGAGAGTGGGGATAAAAGCAGCAACAGACCGAGGCCCGAGAGTGGGGATAAAAGCAGAACAGACCGAGGCCCGAGAGTGGGGATAAAAGCAGCAGCAGACCGAGGCCCGAGAGTGGGGATAAAAGCAGCAACAGACCGAGGCCTGAGAGTGGGGATAAAAGCAGCAGCAGACCGAGGCCCGAGAGTGGGGATAAAAGCAGCAACAGACCGAGGCCCGAGAGTGGGGATAAAAGCAGCAGCAGACCGAGGCCCGAGAGTGGGGATAAAAGCAGCAGCAGACCGAGGCCCGAGAGTGGGGATAAAAGCAGCAGCAGACCGAGGCCCGAGAGTGGGGATAAAAGCAGCAACAGACCGAGGCCCGAGAGTGGGGATAAAAGCAGCAGCAGACCGAGGCCCGAGAGTGGGGATAAAAGCAGCAACAGACCGAGGCCGAGAGTGGGGATAAAAGCAACAGACCGAGGCCCGAGAGTGGGGATAAAAGCAGCAACAGACCGAGGCCCGAGAGTGGGGATAAAAGCAGCAGCAGACCGAGGCCCGAGAGTGGGGATAAAAGCAACAGACCGAGGCCCGAGAGTGGGGATAAAAGCAGCAGACCGAGGCCCGAGAGTGGGGATAAAAGCAACAGACCGAGGCCCGAGAGTGGGGATAAAAGCAGCAACAGACCGAGGCCCGAGAGTGGGGATAAAAGCAGCAACAGACCGAGGCCCGAGAGTGGGGATAAAAGCAGCAGACCGAGGCCCGAGAGTGGGGATAAAAGCAGCAGACCGAGGCCCGAGAGTGGGGATAAAAGCAACAGACCGAGGCCCGAGAGTGGGGATAAAAGCAACAGACTGAGGCCCGAGAGTGGGGATAAAAGCAGCAGCAGACCGAGGCCCGAGAGTGGGGATAAAAGCAGCAGACCGAGGCCCGAGAGTGGGGATAAAAGCAACAGACCGAGGCCCGAGAGTGGGGATAAAAGCAACAGACTGAGGCCCGAGAGTGGGGATAAAAGCAGCAGACCGAGGCCCGAGAGTGGGGATAAAAGCAGCAACAGACCGAGGCCCGAGAGTGGGGATAAAAGCAGCAACAGACCGAGGCCCGAGAGTGGGGATAAAAGCAGCAGCAGACCGAGGCCCGAGAGTGGGGATAAAAGCAGCAACAGACCGAGGCCCGAGAGTGGGGATAAAAGCAGCAGCAGACCGAGGCCCGAGAGTGGGGATAAAAGCAGCAGCAGACCGAGGCCCGAGAGTGGGGATAAAAGCAGCAGCAGACCGAGGCCCGAGAGTGGTGATACAAGCAGCAACAGACCGAGGCCCGAGAGTGGGGATAAAAGCAGCAACAGACCGAGGCCCGAGAGTGGGGATAAAAGCAGCAACAGACCGAGGCCCGAGAGTGGGGATAAAAGCAGCAACAGACCGAGGCCCGAGTGTGGGGATAAAAGCAGCAACAGACCGAGGCCCGAGAGTGGGGATAAAAGCAGCAACAGACCGAGGCCCGAGAGTGGGGATAAAAGCAGCAGCAGACCGAGGCCCGAGAGTGGGGATAAAAGTAGCAGCAGACCGAGGCCCGAGAGTGGGGATAAAAGCAGCAGCAGACCGAGGCCCGAGAGTGGGGATAAAAGTAGCAGCAGACCGAGGCCCGAGAGTGGGGATAAAAGCAGCAGCAGACCGAGGCCCGAGAGTGGGGATAAAAGCAGCAACAGACCGAGGCCCGAGAGTGGGGATAAAAGCAGCAGACCGAGGCCCGAGAGTGGGGATAAAAGCAGCAACAGACCGAGGCCCGAGAGTGGGGATAAAAGCAGCAGACCGAGGCCCGAGAGTGGGGATAAAAGCAGCAGCAGACCGAGGCCCGAGAGTGGGGATAAAAGCAGCAGACCGAGGCCCGAGAGTGGTGATAAAAGCAGCAGCAGACCGAGGCCCGAGAGTGGGGATAAAAGCAGCAACAGACCGAGGCCCGAGAGTGGGGATAAAAGCAGCAGCAGACCGAGGCCCGAGAGTGGGGATAAAAGCAGCAACAGACCGAGGCCCGAGAGTGGGGATAAAAGCAGCAGCAGACCGAGGCCCGAGAGTGGGGATAAAAGCAGCAGACCGAGGCCCGAGAGTGGGGATAAAAGCAGCAGACCGAGGCCCGAGAGTGGGGATAAAAGCAGCAACAGACCGAGGCCCGAGAGTGGGGATAAAAGCAGCAACAGACCGAGGCCCGAGAGTGGGGATAAAAGCAGCAGACCGAGGCCCGAGAGTGGGGATAAAAGCAGCAACAGACCGAGGCCCGAGAGTGGGGATAAAAGCAGCAGCAGACCGAGGCCCGAGAGTGGGGATAAAAGCAGCAGACCGAGGCCCGAGAGTGGTGATAAAAGCAACAGCAGACCGAGGCCCGAGAGTGGGGATAAAAGCAACAGCAGACCGAGGCCCGAGAGTGGTGATAAAAGCAGCAACAGAGCGAGGCCCGAGAGTGGGGATAAAAGCAGCAACAGACCGAGGCCCGAGAGTGGGGATAAAAGCAGCAACAGACCGAGGCCCGAGAGTGGGGATAAAAGCAGCAGCAGACCGAGGCCCGAGAGTGGGGATAAAAGCAGCAACAGACCGAGGCCCGAGAGTGGGGATAAAAGCAGCAACAGACCGAGGCCCGAGAGTGGGGATAAAAGCAGCAACAGACCGAGGCCCGAGAGTGGGGATAAAAGCAGCAGCAGACCGAGGCCCGAGAGTGGGGATAAAAGCAGCAACAGACCGAGGCCCGAGAGTGGGGATAAAAGCAGCAGCAGACCGAGGCCCGAGAGTGGGGATAAAAGCAACAGACCGAGGCCCGAGAGTGGGGATAAAAGCAGCAGCAGACCGAGGCCCGAGAGTGGGGATAAAAGCAGCAACAGACCGAGGCCCGAGAGTGGGGATAAAAGCAGCAACAGACCGAGGGCCGAGAGTGGGGATAAAAGCAGCAGCAGACCGAGGCCCGAGAGTGGGGATAAAAGCAGCAACAGACCGAGGCCCGAGAGTGGGGATAAAAGCAGCAACAGACCGAGGCCCGAGAGTGGGGATAAAAGCAACAGACTGAGGCCCGAGAGTGGGGATAAAAGCAGCAACAGACCGAGGCCCGAGAGTGGGGATAAAAGCAACAGACCGAGGCCCGAGAGTGGGGATAAAAGCAGCAGCAGACCGAGGCCCGAGAGTGGGGATAAAAGCAGCAACAGAGCGAGGCCCGAGAGTGGGGATAAAAGCAGCAACAGACCGAGGCCCGAGAGTGGGGATAAAAGCAGCAACAGACCGAGGCCCGAGAGTGGGGATAAAAGCAGCAACAGACCGAGGCCCGAGAGTGGGGATAAAAGCAGCAACAGACCGAGGGCCGAGAGTGGGGATAAAAGCAGCAACAGACCGAGGGCCGAGAGTGGGGATAAAAGCAGCAGCAGACCGAGGCCCGAGAGTGGGGATAAAAGCAGCAACAGACCGAGGCCCGAGAGTGGGGATAAAAGCAGCAACAGACCGAGGCCCGAGAGTGGGGATAAAAGCAGCAGCAGACCGAGGCCCGAGAGTGGGGATAAAAGCAGCAACAGACCGAGGGCCGAGAGTGGGGATAAAAGCAACAGACCGAGGCCCGAGAGTGGGGATAAAAGCAGCAACAGACCGAGGCCCGAGAGTGGGGATAAAAGCAGCAACAGACCGAGGCCCGAGAGTGGGGATAAAAGCAGCAACAGACCGAGGCCCGAGAGTGGGGATAAAAGCAGCAACAGACCGAGGCCCGAGAGTGGGGATAAAAGCAGCAACAGACCGAGGGCCGAGAGTGGGAATAAAAGCAGCAGCAGACCGAGGCCCGAGAGTGGGGATAAAAGCAGCAACAGACCGAGGCCCGAGAGTGGGGATAAAAGCAGCAACAGACCGAGGCCCGAGAGTGGGGATAAAAGCAGCAACAGACCGAGGCCCGAGAGTGGGGATAAAAGCAGCAACAGACCGAGGCCCGAGAGTGGGGATAAAAGCAGCAGACCGAGGCCCGAGAGTGGGGATAAAAGCAGCAGACTGAGGCCCGAGAGTGGGGATAAAAGCAGCAGCAGACCGAGGCCCGAGAGTGGGGATAAAAGCAGCAACAGACCGAGGCCCGAGAGTGGGGATAAAAGCAGCAGCAGACCGAGGCCCGAGAGTGGGGATAAAAGCAACAGACCGAGGCCCGAGAGTGGGGATAAAAGCAGCAACAGACCGAGGCCCGAGAGTGGGGATAAAAGCAGCAGCAGACCGAGGCCCGAGAGTGGGGATAAAAGCAGCAACAGACCGAGGCCCGAGAGTGGGGATAAAAGCAGCAGCAGACCGAGGCCCGAGAGCGGGGATAAAAGCAGCAACAGACCGAGGCCCGAGAGTGGGGATAAAAGCAACAGACCGAGGCCCGAGAGTGGGGATAAAAGCAGCAACAGACCGAGGCCCGAGAGTGGGGATAAAAGCAGCAACAGACCGAGGCCCGAGAGTGGGGATAAAAGCAGCAACAGACCGAGGGCCGAGAGTGGGGATAAAAGCAGCAGCAGACCGAGGCCCGAGAGTGGGGATAAAAGCAGCAACAGACCGAGGCCCGAGAGTGGGGATAAAAGCCGCAACAGACCGAGGCCCGAGAGTGGGGATAAAAGCAGCAACAGACCGAGGCCCGAGAGTGGGGATAAAAGCAGCAACAGACCGAGGCCCGAGAGTGGGGATAAAAGCAGCAGCAGACCGAGGCCCGAGAGTGGGGATAAAAGCAGCAGCAGACCGAGGCCCGAGAGTGGGGATAAAAGCAGCAACAGACCGAGGCCCGAGAGTGGGGATAAAAGCAACAACAGACCGAGGCCCGAGAGTGGGGATAAAAGCAGCAACAGACCGAGGCCCGAGAGTGGGGATAAAAGCAGCAACAGACCGAGGCCCGAGAGTGGGGATAAAAGCAGCAACAGACCGAGGCCCGAGAGTGGGGATAAAAGCAGCAACAGACCGAGGCCCGAGAGTGGGGATAAAAGCAGCAACAGACCGAGGCCCGAGAGTGGGGATAAAAGCAGCAACAGACCGAGGCCCGAGAGTGGGGATAAAAGCAGCAACAGACCGAGGCCCGAGAGTGGGGATAAAAGCAGCAACAGACCGAGGCCCGAGAGTGGGGATAAAAGCAGCAACAGACCGAGGCCCGAGAGTGGGGATAAAAGCAGCAACAGACCGAGGCCCGAGAGTGGGGATAAAAGCAGCAACAGACCGAGGCCCGAGAGTGGGGATAAAAGCAGCAGACCGAGGCCCGAGAGTGGGGATAAAAGCAGCAGCAGACCGAGGCCCGAGAGTGGGGATAAAAGCAACAGACCGAGGCCCGAGAGTGGGGATAAAAGCAGCAACAGACCGAGGCCCGAGAGTGGGGATAAAAGCAGCAGCAGACCGAGGCCCGAGAGTGGGGATAAAAGCAGCAGCAGACCGAGGCCCGAGAGTGGGGATAAAAGCAGCAACAGACCGAGGCCCGAGAGTGGGGATAAAAGCAGCAACAGACCGAGGCCCGAGAGTGGGGATAAAAGCAGCAGCAGACCGAGGCCCGAGAGTGGGGATAAAAGCAGCAGCAGACCGAGGCCCGAGAGTGGGGATAAAAGCAGCAGACCGAGGCCCGAGAGTGGGGATAAAAGCAGCAGCAGACCGAGGCCCGAGAGTGGGGATAAAAGCAACAGACCGAGGCCCGAGAGTGGGGATAAAAGCAGCAACAGACCGAGGCCCGAGAGTGGGGATAAAAGCAGCAACAGACCGAGGCCCGAGAGTGGGGATAAAAGCAGCAACAGACCGGGGCCCGAGAGTGGGGATAAAAGCAGCAACAGACCGAGGCCCGAGAGTGGGGATAAAAGCAGCAACAGACCGAGGCCCGAGAGTGGGGATAAAAGCAACAGACCGAGGCCCGAGAGTGGGGATAAAAGCAACAGACCGAGGCCCGAGAGTGGGGATAAAAGCAACAGACCGAGGCCCGAGAGTGGGGATAAAAGCAGCAGCAGACCGAGGCCCGAGAGTGGGGATAAAAGCAGCAGACCGAGGCCCGAGAGTGGGGATAAAAGCAACAGACTGAGGCCCGAGAGTGGGGATAAAAGCAGCAGACCGAGGCCCGAGAGTGGGGATAAAAGCAGCAGCAGACCGAGGCCCGAGAGTGGGGATAAAAGCAGCAACAGACCGAGGCCCGAGAGTGGGGATAAAAGCAGCAACAGACCGAGGCCCGAGAGTGGGGATAAAAGCAGCAGACCGAGGCCCGAGAGTGGGGATAAAAGCAACAGACTGAGGCCCGAGAGTGGGGATAAAAGCAGCAGACCGAGGCCCGAGAGTGGGGATAAAAGCAGCAGCAGACCGAGGCCCGAGAGTGGGGATAAAAGCAGCAACAGACCGAGGCCCGAGAGTGGGGATAAAAGCAGCAACAGACCGAGGCCCGAGAGTGGGGATAAAAGCAGCAACAGACCGAGGCCCGAGAGTGGGGATAAAAGCAGCAACAGACCGAGGCCCGAGAGTGGGGATAAAAGCAGCAGCAGACCGAGGCCCGAGAGTGGGGATAAAAGCAGCAACAGACCGAGGCCCGAGAGTGGGGATAAAAGCAGCAACAGACCGAGGCCCGAGAGTGGGGATAAAAGCAGCAACAGACCGAGGCCCGAGAGTGGGGATAAAAGCAGCAGACCGAGGCCCGAGAGTGGGGATAAAAGCAACAGACCGAGGCCCGAGAGTGGGGATAAAAGCAGCAGCAGACCGAGGCCCGAGAGTGGGGATAAAAGCAACAGACCGAGGCCCGAGAGTGGGGATAAAAGCAGCAACAGACCGAGGCCCGAGAGTGGGGATAAAAGCAGCAACAGACCGAGGCCCGAGAGTGGGGATAAAAGCAGCAACAGACCGAGGCCCGAGAGTGGGGATAAAAGCAGCAACAGACCGAGGCCCGAGAGTGGGGATAAAAGCAGCAGCAGACCGAGGCCCGAGAGTGGGGATAAAAGCAGCAACAGACCGAGGCCCGAGAGTGGGGATAAAAGCAGCAGCAGACCGAGGCCCGAGAGTGGGGATAAAAGCAGCAACAGACCGAGGCCCGAGAGTGGGGATAAAAGCAGCAGCAGACCGAGGCCCGAGAGTGGGGATAAAAGCAACAGACCGAGGCCCGAGAGTGGGGATAAAAGCAGCAACAGACTGAGGCCCGAGAGTGGGGATAAAAGCAGCAGACCGAGGCCCGAGAGTGGGGATAAAAGCAGCAACAGACCGAGGCCCGAGAGTGGGGATAAAAGCAGCAGACCGAGGCCCGAGAGTGGGGATAAAAGCAACAGACCGAGGCCCGAGAGTGGGGATAAAAGCAGCAACAGACCGAGGCCCGAGAGTGGGGATAAAAGCAGCAGCAGACCGAGGCCCGAGAGTGGGGATAAAAGCAGCAAAAGACCGAGGCCCGAGAGTGGGGATAAAAGCAGCAGCAGACCGAGGCCCGAGAGTGGGGATAAAAGCAACAGACCGAGGCCCGAGAGTGGGGATAAAAGCAGCAACAGACCGAGGCCCGAGAGTGGGGATAAAAGCAGCAGCAGACCGAGGCCCGAGAGTGGGGATAAAAGCAGCAGCAGACCGAGGCCCGAGAGTGGGGATAAAAGCAGCAGCAGACCGAGGCCCGAGAGTGGGGATAAAAGCAGCAACAGACCGAGGCCCGAGAGTGGGGATAAAAGCAGCAACAGACCGAGGCCCGAGAGTGGGGATAAAAGCAGCAACAGACCGAGGCCCGAGAGTGGGGATAAAAGCAGCAACAGACCGAGGCCCGAGAGTGGGGATAAAAGCAACAACAGACCGAGGCCCTAGAGTGGGGATAAAAGCAGCAACAGACCGAGGCCCGAGAGTGGGGATAAAAGCAGCAGCAGACCGAGGCCCGAGAGTGGGGATAAAAGCAGCAACAGACCGAGGCCCGAGAGTGGGGATAAAAGCAGCAGCAGACCGAGGCCCGAGAGTGGGGATAAAAGCAGCAGCAGACCGAGGCCCGAGAGTGGGGATAAAAGCAGCAACAGACCGAGGCCCGAGAGTGGGGATAAAAGCAGCAGCAGACCGAGGCCCGAGAGTGGGGATAAAAGCAGCAACAGACCGAGGCCCGAGAGTGGGGATAAAAGCAGCAGCAGACCGAGGCCCGAGAGTGGGGATAAAAGCAGCAGCAGACCGAGGCCCGAGAGTGGGGATAAAAGCAGCAGCAGACCGAGGCCCGAGAGTGGGGATAAAAGCAGCAACAGACCGAGGCCCGAGAGTGGGGATAAAAGCAGCAACAGACCGAGGCCCGAGAGTGGGGATAAAAGCAGCAACAGACCGAGGCCCGAGAGTGGGGATAAAAGCAGCAACAGACCGAGGCCCGAGAGTGGGGATAAAAGCAACAACAGACCGAGGCCCTAGAGTGGGGATAAAAGCAGCAACAGACCGAGGCCCGAGAGTGGGGATAAAAGCAGCAGCAGACCGAGGCCCGAGAGTGGGGATAAAAGCAGCAACAGACCGAGGCCCGAGAGTGGGGATAAAAGCAGCAACAGACCGAGGCCCGAGAGTGGGGATAAAAGCAGCAGACCGAGGCCCGAGAGTGGGGATAAAAGCAGCAGCAGACCGAGGCCCGAGAGTGGGGATAAAAGCAGCAACAGACCGAGGCCCGAGAGTGGGGATAAAAGCAACAACAGACCGAGGCCCGAGAGTGGGGATAAAAGCAGCAACAGACCGAGGCCCGAGAGTGGGGATAAAAGCAGCAGCAGACCGAGGCCCGAGAGTGGGGATAAAAGCAGCAACAGACCGAGGACCGAGAGTGGGGATAAAAGCAGCAGCAGACCGAGGCCCGAGAGTGGGGATAAAAGCAGCAGCAGACCGAGGCCCGAGAGTGGGGATAAAAGCAGCAGCAGACCGAGGCCCGAGAGTGGGGATAAAAGCAGCAACAGACCGAGGCCCGAGAGTGGGGATAAAAGCAGCAGACCGAGGCCCGAGAGTGGGGATAAAAGCAGCAACAGACCGAGGCCCGAGAGTGGGGATAAAAGCAGCAACAGACCGAGGCCCGAGAGTGGGGATAAAAGCAGCAGACCGAGGCCCGAGAGTGGGGATAAAAGCAGCAACAGACCGAGGCCCGAGAGTGGGGATAAAAGCAGCAACAGACCGAGGCCCGAGAGTGGGGATAAAAGCAGCAGCAGACCGAGGCCCGAGAGTGGGGATAAAAGCAGCAACAGACCGAGGCCCGAGAGTGGGGATAAAAGCAGCAGCAGACCGAGGCCCGAGAGTGGGGATAAAAGCAGCAACAGACCGAGGCCCGAGAGTGGGGATAAAAGCAGCAACAGACCGAGGCCCGAGAGTGGGGATAAAAGCAGCAACAGACCGAGGCCCGAGAGTGGGGATAAAAGCAGCAACAGACCGAGGCCCGAGAGTGGGGATAAAAGCAGCAGCAGACCGAGGCCCGAGAGTGGGGATAAAAGCAGCAACAGACCGAGGCCCGAGAGTGGGGATAAAAGCAGCAACAGACTGAGGCCCGAGAGTGGGGATAAAAGCAACAGACCGAGGCCCGAGAGTGGGGATAAAAGCAGCAGCAGACCGAGGCCCGAGAGTGGGGATAAAAGTAGCAGCAGACCGAGGCCCGAGAGTGGGGATAAAAGCAGCAGCAGACCGAGGCCCGAGAGTGGGGATAAAAGCAGCAACAGACCGAGGCCCGAGAGTGGGGATAAAAGCAGCAACAGACCGAGGCCCGAGAGTGGGGATAAAAGCAGCAGCAGACCGAGGCCCGAGAGTGGGGATAAAAGCAGCAACAGACCGAGGCCCGAGAGTGGGGATAAAAGCAGCAACAGACCGAGGCCCGAGAGTGGGGATAAAAGCAGCAACAGACCGAGGCCCGAGAGTGGGGATAAAAGCAGCAGCAGACCGAGGCCCGAGAGTGGGGATAAAAGCAGCAACAGACCGAGGCCCGAGAGTGGGGATAAAAGCAGCAGCAGACCGAGGCCCGAGAGTGGGGATAAAAGCAGCAACAGACCGAGGCCCGAGAGTGGGGATAAAAGCAGCAACAGACCGAGGCCCGAGAGTGGGGATAAAAGCAGCAACAGACCGAGGCCCGAGAGTGGGGATAAAAGCAGCAGCAGACCGAGGCCCGAGAGTGGGGATAAAAGCAGCAACAGACCGAGGCCCGAGAGTGGGGATAAAAGCAGCAACAGACTGAGGCCCGAGAGTGGGGATAAAAGCAACAGACCGAGGCCCGAGAGTGGGGATAAAAGCAGCAGCAGACCGAGGCCCGAGAGTGGGGATAAAAGTAGCAGCAGACCGAGGCCCGAGAGTGGGGATAAAAGCAGCAGCAGACCGAGGCCCGAGAGTGGGGATAAAAGCAGCAACAGACCGAGGCCCGAGAGTGGGGATAAAAGCAGCAACAGACCGAGGCCCGAGAGTGGGGATAAAAGCAGCAGCAGACCGAGGCCCGAGAGTGGGGATAAAAGCAACAGACCAGGGCCCGAGAGTGGGGATAAAAGCAACAGACCGAGGCCCGAGAGTGGGGATAAAAGCAGCAACAGACCGAGGCCCGAGAGTGGGGATAAAAGCAGCAACAGACCGAGGCCCGAGAGTGGGGATAAAAGCAGCAGCAGACCGAGGCCCGAGAGTGGGGATAAAAGCAGCAGCAGACCGAGGCCCGAGAGTGGGGATAAAAGCAGCAGCAGACCGAGGGCCGAGAGTGGGGATAAAAGCAACAGACCGAGGCCCGAGAGTGGGGATAAAAGCAGCAACAGACCGAGGCCCGAGAGTGGGGATAAAAGCAGCAACAGACCGAGGCCCGAGAGTGGGGATAAAAGCAGCAACAGACCGAGGCCCGAGAGTGGGGATAAAAGCAGCAACAGACCGAGGCCCGAGAGTGGGGATAAAAGCAGCAGCAGACCGAGGCCCGAGAGTGGGGGTAAAAGCAGCAGCAGACCGAGGCCCGAGAGTGGGGATAAAAGCAACAGACCAGGGCCCGAGAGTGGGGATAAAAGCAGCAGACCGAGGCCCGAGAGTGGGGATAAAAGCAGCAGACCGAGGCCCGAGAGTGGGGATAAAAGCAGCAGACCGAGGCCCGAGAGTGGGGATAAAAGCAGCAGCAGACCGAGGCCCGAGAGTGGGGATAAAAGCAACAGACCGGGGCCCGAGAGTGGGGATAAAAGCAACAGACCGAGGCCCGAGAGTGGGGATAAAAGCAACAGACCGAGGCCCGAGAGTGGGGATAAAAGCAGCAACAGACCGAGGCCCGAGAGTGGGGATAAAAGCAGCAACAGACCGAGGCCCGAGAGTGGGGATAAAAGCAACAACAGACCGAGGCCCGAGAGTGGGGATAAAAGCAGCAACAGACCGAGGCCCGAGAGTGGGGATAAAAGCAGCAGACCGAGGCCGGAGAGTGGGGATAAAAGCAGCAGACCGAGGCCGGAGAGTGGGGATAAAAGCAGCAGACCGAGGCCCGAGAGTGGGGATAAAAGCAGCAGACCGAGGCCCGAGAGTGGGGATAAAAGCAACAGACCGGGGCCCGAGAGTGGGGATAAAAGCAACAGACCGAGGCCCGAGAGTGGGGATAAAAGCAACAGACCGAGGCCCGAGAGTGGGGATAAAAGCAGCAACAGACCGAGGCCCGAGAGTGGGGATAAAAGCAGCAGCAGACCGAGGCCCGAGAGTGGGGATAAAAGCAGCAACAGACCGAGGCCCGAGAGTGGGGATAAAAGCAGCAGCAGACTGAGGCCCGAGAGTGGGGATAAAAGCAGCAACAGACCGAGGCCCGAGAGTGGGGATAAAAGCAGCAACAGACCGAGGCCCGAGAGTGGGGATAAAAGCAGCAACAGACTGAGGCCCGAGAGTGGGGATAAAAGCAACAGACCGAGGCCCGAGAGTGGGGATAAAAGCAGCAACAGACCGAGGCCCGAGAGTGGGGATAAAAGCAGCAGCAGACCGAGGCCCGAGAGTGGGGATAAAAGCAGCAGCAGACCGAGGCCCGAGAGTGGGGATAAAAGCAGCAGCAGACCGAGGCCCGAGAGTGGGGATAAAAGTAGCAGCAGACCGAGGCCCGAGAGTGGGGATAAAAGCAGCAGCAGACCGAGGCCCGAGAGTGGGGATAAAAGCAGCAGCAGACCGAGTCCCGAGAGTGGGGATAAAAGCAGCAACAGACCGAGGCCCGAGAGTGGGGATAAAAGCAGCAGCAGACCGAGGCCCGAGAGTGGGGATAAAAGCAGCAACAGACCGAGGCCCGAGAGTGGGGATAAAAGCAGCAACAGACCGAGGCCCGAGAGTGGGGATAAAAGCAGCAGCAGACCGAGGCCCGAGAGTGGGGATAAAAGCAGCAACAGACCGAGGCCCGAGAGTGGGGATAAAAGCAGCAACAGACCGAGGCCCGAGAGTGGGGATAAAAGCAGCAACAGACCGAGGCCCGAGAGTGGAGATAAAAGCAACAGACCAGGGCCCGAGAGTGGGGATAAAAGCAACAGACCGAGGCCCGAGAGTGGGGATAAAAGCAGCAACAGACCGAGGCCCGAGAGTGGGGATAAAAGCAGCAGACCGAGGCCCGAGAGTGGGGATAAAAGCAGCAGCAGACCGAGGCCCGAGAGTGGGGATAAAAGCAGCAGCAGACCGAGGGCCGAGAGTGGGGATAAAAGCAACAGACCGAGGCCCGAGAGTGGGGATAAAAGCAGCAGCAGACCGAGGCCCGAGAGTGGGGATAAAAGCAGCAGCAGACCGAGGCCCGAGAGTGGGGATAAAAGCAGCAACAGACCGAGGCCCGAGAGTGGGGATAAAAGCAACAGACCGAGGCCCGAGAGTGGGGATAAAAGCAGCAACAGACCGAGGCCCGAGAGTGGGGATAAAAGCAGCAACAGACCGAGGCCCGAGAGTGGGGATAAAAGCAGCAACAGACCGAGGCCCGAGAGTGGGGATAAAAGCAGCAACAGACCGAGGCCCGAGAGTGGGGATAAAAGCAGCAGCAGACCGAGGCCCGAGAGTGGGGGTAAAAGCAGCAGCAGACCGAGGCCCGAGAGTGGGGATAAAAGCAACAGACCAGGGCCCGAGAGTGGGGATAAAAGCAGCAGACCGAGGCCCGAGAGTGGGGATAAAAGCAGCAACAGACCGAGGCCCGAGAGTGGGGATAAAAGCAGCAGACCGAGGCCCGAGAGTGGGGATAAAAGCAGCAGACCGAGGCCCGAGAGTGGGGATAAAAGCAGCAGCAGACCGAGGCCCGAGAGTGGGGATAAAAGCAACAGACCGGGGCCCGAGAGTGGGGATAAAAGCAACAGACCGAGGCCCGAGAGTGGGGATAAAAGCAACAGACCGAGGCCCGAGAGTGGGGATAAAAGCAGCAGCAGACCGAGGCCCGAGAGTGGGGATAAAAGCAGCAACAGACCGAGGCCCGAGAGTGGGGATAAAAGCAGCAGCAGACCGAGGCCCGAGAGTGGGGATAAAAGCAGCAACGGACCGAGGCCCGAGAGTGGGGATAAAAGCAGCAGACCGAGGCCCGAGAGTGGGGATAAAAGCAGCAGACCGAGGCCCGAGAGTGGGGATAAAAGCAGCAGACCGAGGCCCGAGAGTGGGGATAAAAGCAACAGACCGAGGCCCGAGAGTGGGGATAAAAGCAGCAGCAGACCGAGGCCCGAGAGTGGGGATAAAAGCAGCAGCAGACCGAGGCCCGAGAGTGGGGATAAAAGCAACAGACCGGGGCCCGAGAGTGGGGATAAAAGCAACAGACCGAGGCCCGAGAGTGGGGATAAAAGCAACAGACCGAGGCCCGAGAGTGGGGATAAAAGCAGCAACAGACCGAGGCCCGAGAGTGGGGATAAAAGCAGCAGCAGACCGAGGCCCGAGAGTGGGGATAAAAGCAGCAACAGACCGAGGCCCGAGAGTGGGGATAAAAGCAACAGACCGAGGCCCGAGAGTGGGGATAAAAGCAACAGACCGAGGCCCGAGAGTGGGGATAAAAGCAACAGACCGAGGCCCGAGAGTGGGGATAAAAGCAGCAACAGACCGAGGCCCGAGAGTGGGGATAAAAGCAGCAGCAGACCGAGGCCCGAGAGTGGGGATAAAAGCAGCAACAGACCGAGGCCCGAGAGTGGGGATAAAAGCAGCAACAGACCGAGGCCCGAGAGTGGGGATAAAAGCAGCAGACCGAGGCCCGAGAGTGGGGATAAAAGCAACAGACCAGGGCCCGAGAGTGGGGATAAAAGCAACAGACCGAGGCCCGAGAGTGGGGATAAAAGCAGCAACAGACCGAGGCCCGAGAGTGGGGATAAAAGCAGCAACAGTCCGAGGCCCGAGAGTGGGGATAAAAGCAGCAGCAGACCGAGGCCCGAGAGTGGGGATAAAAGCAGCAGCAGACCGAGGGCCGAGAGTGGGGATAAAAGCAACAGACCGAGGCCCGAGAGTGGGGATAAAAGCAGCAGCAGACCGAGGCCCGAGAGTGGGGATAAAAGCAGCAGCAGACCGAGGCCCGAGAGTGGGGATAAAAGCAGCAACAGACCGAGGCCCGAGAGTGGGGATAAAAGCAACAGACCGAGGCCCGAGAGTGGGGATAAAAGCAACAGACCGAGGCCCGAGAGTGGGGATAAAAGCAACAGACCGAGGCCCGAGAGTGGGGATAAAAGCAGCAACAGACCGAGGCCCGAGAGTGGGGATAAAAGCAGCAACAGACCGAGGCCCGAGAGTGGGGATAAAAGCAGCAACAGACCGAGGCCCGAGAGTGGGGATAAAAGCAGCAGCAGACCGAGGCCCGAGTGTGGGGATAAAAGCAGCAACAGACCGAGGCCCGAGAGTGGGGATAAAAGCAGCAGCAGACCGAGGCCCGAGAGTGGGGATAAAAGCAACAGCAGACCGAGGCCCGAGAGTGGGGATAAAAGCAGCAACAGACCGAGGCCCGAGAGTGGGGATAAAAGCAGCAACAGACCGAGGCCCGAGAGTGGGGATAAAAGCAGCAACAGACCGAGGCCCGAGAGTGGGGATAAAAGCAGCAACAGACCGAGGCCCGAGAGTGGGGATAAAAGCAGCAGCAGACCGAGGCCCGAGAGTGGGGATAAAAGCAACAGACCAGGGCCCGAGAGTGGGGATAAAAGCAGCAGACCGAGGCCCGAGAGTGGGGATAAAAGCAGCAACAGACCGAGGCCCGAGAGTGGGGATAAAAGCAGCAGACCGAGGCCCGAGAGTGGGGATAAAAGCAGCAGACCGAGGCCCGAGAGTGGGGATAAAAGCAACAGACCGGGGCCCGAGAGTGGGGATAAAAGCAACAGACCGAGGCCCGAGAGTGGGGATAAAAGCAACAGACCGAGGCCCGAGAGTGGGGATAAAAGCAGCAGCAGACCGAGGCCCGAGAGTGGGGATAAAAGCAGCAACAGACCGAGGCCCGAGAGTGGGGATAAAAGCAGCAGCAGACCGAGGCCCGAGAGTGGGGATAAAAGCAGCAACGGACCGAGGCCCGAGAGTGGGGATAAAAGCAGCAGACCGAGGCCCGAGAGTGGGGATAAAAGCAGCAGCAGACCGAGGCCCGAGAGTGGGGATAAAAGCAGCAACAGACCGGGGCCCGAGAGTGGGGATAAAAGCAGCAGACCGAGGCCCGAGAGTGGGGATAAAAGCAGCAGCAGACCGAGGCCCGAGAGTGGGGATAAAAGCAGCAGCAGACCGAGGCCCGAGAGTGGGGATAAAAGCAACAGACCGGGGCCCGAGAGTGGGGATAAAAGCAACAGACCGAGGCCCGAGAGTGGGGATAAAAGCAACAGACCGAGGCCCGAGAGTGGGGATAAAAGCAGCAGCAGACCGAGGCCCGAGAGTGGGGATAAAAGCAGCAACAGACCGAGGCCCGAGAGTGGGGATAAAAGCAGCAGCAGACCGAGGCCCGAGAGTGGGGATAAAAGCAGCAACAGACCGAGGCCCGAGAGTGGGGATAAAAGCAGCAACAGACCGAGGCCCGAGAGTGGGGATAAAAGCAACAGACCGAGGCCCGAGAGTGGGGATAAAAGCAACAGACCGAGGCCCGAGAGTGGGGATAAAAGCAACAGACCGAGGCCCGAGAGTGGGGATAAAAGCAGCAACAGACCGAGGCCCGAGAGTGGGGATAAAAGCAGCAGCAGACCGAGGCCCGAGAGTGGGGATAAAAGCAGCAACAGACCGAGGCCCGAGAGTGGGGATAAAAGCAACAGACCAGGGCCCGAGAGTGGGGATAAAAGCAACAGACCGAGGCCCGAGAGTGGGGATAAAAGCAGCAACAGACCGAGGCCCGAGAGTGGGGATAAAAGCAGCAGACCGAGGCCCGAGAGTGGGGATAAAAGCAGCAGCAGACCGAGGCCCGAGAGTGGGGATAAAAGCAGCAGCAGACCGAGGGCCGAGAGTGGGGATAAAAGCAACAGACCGAGGCCCGAGAGTGGGGATAAAAGCAGCAGCAGACCGAGGCCCGAGAGTGGGGATAAAAGCAGCAACAGACCGAGGCCCGAGAGTGGGGATAAAAGCAACAGACCGAGGCCCGAGAGTGGGGATAAAAGCAGCAACAGACCGAGGCCCGAGAGTGGGGATAAAAGCAGCAACAGACCGAGGCCCGAGAGTGGGGATAAAAGCAACAGACCGAGGCCCGAGAGTGGGGATAAAAGCAACAGACCGAGGCCCGAGAGTGGGGATAAAAGCAACAGACCGAGGCCCGAGAGTGGGGATAAAAGCAGCAGCAGACCGAGGCCCGAGAGTGGGGATAAAAGCAGCAACAGACCGAGGCCCGAGAGTGGGGATAAAAGCAGCAACAGACCGAGGCCCGAGAGTGGGGATAAAAGCAGCAGCAGACCGAGGCCCGAGAGTGGGGGTAAAAGCAGCAGCAGACCGAGGCCCGAGAGTGGGGATAAAAGCAACAGACCAGGGCCCGAGAGTGGGGATAAAAGCAGCAGACCGAGGCCCGAGAGTGGGGATAAAAGCAGCAGACCGAGGCCCGAGAGTGGGGATAAAAGCAGCAGACCGAGGCCCGAGAGTGGGGATAAAAGCAGCAGCAGACCGAGGCCCGAGAGTGGGGATAAAAGCAACAACAGACCGAGGCCCGAGAGTGGGGATAAAAGCAGCAGCAGACCGAGGCCCGAGAGTGGGGATAAAAGCAACAGACCGAGGCCCGAGAGTGGGGATAAAAGCAACAGACCGAGGCCCGAGAGTGGGGATAAAAGCAGCAGCAGACCGAGGCCCGAGAGTGGGGATAAAAGCAACAGACCGAGGCCCGAGAGTGGGGATAAAAGCAGCAGCAGACCGAGGCCCGAGAGTGGGGATAAAAGCAGCAACAGACCGAGGCCCGAGAGTGGGGATAAAAGCAGCAACAGACCGAGGCCCGAGAGTGGGGATAAAAGCAGCAGCAGACCGAGGCCCGAGAGTGGGGATAAAAGCAACAACAGACCGAGGCCCGAGAGAGGGGATAAAAGCAGCAGACCGAGGCCGGAGAGTGGGGATAAAAGCAGCAGACCGAGGCCGGAGAGTGGGGATAAAAGCAACAGACCGAGGCCCGAGAGTGGGGATAAAAGCAACAGACCGAGGCCCGAGAGTGGGGATAAAAGCAACAGACCGAGGCCCGAGAGTGGGGATAAAAGCAACAGACCGAGGCCCGAGAGTGGGGATAAAAGCAGCAGCAGACCGAGGCCCGAGAGTGGGGATAAAAGCAGCAACAGACCGAGGCCCGAGAGTGGGGATAAAAGCAGCAGCAGACTGAGGCCCGAGAGTGGGGATAAAAGCAGCAGCAGACCGAGGCCCGAGAGTGGGGATAAAAGCAGCAGCAGACCGAGGCCCGAGAGTGGGGATAAAAGCAGCAACAGACCGAGGCCCGAGAGTGGGGATAAAAGCAGCAACAGACCGAGGCCCGAGAGTGGGGATAAAAGCAGCAACAGACCGAGGCCCGAGAGTGGGGATAAAAGCAGCAACAGACCGAGGCCCGAGAGTGGGGATAAAAGCAGCAGCAGACCGAGGCCCGAGAGTGGGGATAAAAGCAGCAACAGACCGAGGCCCGAGAGTGGGGATAAAAGCAGCAACAGACTGAGGCCCGAGAGTGGGGATAAAAGCAGCAACAGACTGAGGCCCGAGAGTGGGGATAAAAGCAACAGACCGAGGCCCGAGAGTGGGGATAAAAGCAGCAGCAGACCGAGGCCCGAGAGTGGGGATAAAAGTAGCAGCAGACCGAGGCCCGAGAGTGGGGATAAAAGCAGCAGCAGACCGAGGCCCGAGAGTGGGGATAAAAGCAGCAGCAGACCGAGGCCCGAGAGTGGGGATAAAAGCAGCAACAGACCGAGGCCCGAGAGTGGGGATAAAAGCAGCAACAGACCGAGGCCCGAGAGTGGGGATAAAAGCAGCAACAGACCGAGGCCCGAGAGTGGGGATAAAAGCAGCAACAGACCGAGGCCCGAGAGTGGGGATAAAAGCAGCAGCAGACCGAGGCCCGAGAGTGGGGATAAAAGCAACAGAACAGGGCCCGAGAGTGGGGATAAAAGCAACAGACCGAGGCCCGAGAGTGGGGATAAAAGCAGCAACAGACCGAGGCCCGAGAGTGGGGATAAAAGCAGCAACAGACCGAGGCCCGAGAGTGGGGATAAAAGCAGCAACAGACCGAGGCCCGAGAGTGGGGATAAAAGCAGCAACAGACCGAGGCCCGAGAGTGGGGATAAAAGCAGCAACAGACCGAGGCCCGAGAGTGGGGATAAAAGCAGCAACAGACCGAGGCCCGAGAGTGGGGATAAAAGCAGCAGCAGACCGAGGCCCGAGAGTGGGGATAAAAGCAACAGACCAGGGCCCGAGAGTGGGGATAAAAGCAACAGACCGAGGCCCGAGAGTGGGGATAAAAGCAGCAACAGACCGAGGCCCGAGAGTGGGGATAAAAGCAGCAGACCGAGGCCCGAGAGTGGGGATAAAAGCAGCAGCAGACCGAGGCCCGAGAGTGGGGATAAAAGCAGCAGCAGACCGAGGGCCGAGAGTGGGGATAAAAGCAACAGACCGAGGCCCGAGAGTGGGGATAAAAGCAGCAGCAGACCGAGGCCCGAGAGTGGGGATAAAAGCAGCAGCAGACCGAGGCCCGAGAGTGGGGGTAAAAGCAGCAACAGACCGAGGCCCGAGAGTGGGGATAAAAGCAGCAGCAGACCGAGGCCCGAGAGTGGGGATAAAAGCAGCAGCAGACCGAGGCCCGAGAGTGGGGATAAAAGCAGCAACAGACCGAGGCCCGAGAGTGGGGATAAAAGCAGCAACAGACCGAGGCCCGAGAGTGGGGATAAAAGCAGCAACAGACCGAGGCCCGAGAGTGGGGATAAAAGCAGCAACAGACCGAGGCCCGAGAGTGGGGATAAAAGCAGCAGCAGACCGAGGCCCGAGAGTGGGGATAAAAGCAGCAGCAGACCGAGGCCCGAGAGTGGGGATAAAAGCAACAGACCAGGGCCCGAGAGTGGGGATAAAAGCAGCAGACCGAGGCCCGAGAGTGGGGATAAAAGCAGCAGACCGAGGCCCGAGAGTGGGGATAAAAGCAGCAGCAGACCGAGGCCCGAGAGTGGGGATAAAAGCAACAGACCGGGGCCCGAGAGTGGGGATAAAAGCAACAGACCGAGGCCCGAGAGTGGGGATAAAAGCAGCAACAGACCGAGGCCCGAGAGTGGGGATAAAAGCAGCAGCAGACCGAGGCCCGAGAGTGGGGATAAAAGCAGCAGACCGAGGCCCGAGAGTGGGGATAAAAGCAGCAGCAGACCGAGGCCCGAGAGTGGGGATAAAAGCAGCAACAGACCGAGGCCCGAGAGTGGGGATAAAAGCAGCAACAGACCGAGGCCCGAGAGTGGGGATAAAAGCAACAGACCGAGGCCGGAGAGTGGGGATAAAAGCAGCAGACCGAGGCCGGAGAGTGGGGATAAAAGCAGCAGACCGAGGCCCGAGAGTGGGGATAAAAGCAGCAGACCGAGGCCCGAGAGTGGGGATAAAAGCAGCAACAGACCGAGGCCCGAGAGTGGGGATAAAAGCAGCAGACCGAGGCCGGAGAGTGGGGATAAAAGCAGCAGACCGAGGCCGGAGAGTGGGGATAAAAGCAGCAGACCGAGGCCCGAGAGTGGGGATAAAAGCAGCAGACCGAGGCCCGAGAGTGGGGATAAAAGCAGCAACAGACCGAGGCCCGAGAGTGGGGATAAAAGCAACAGACCGAGGCCCGAGAGTGGGGATAAAAGCAACAGACCGAGGCCCGAGAGTGGGGATAAAAGCAGCAACAGACCGAGGCCCGAGAGTGGGGATAAAAGCAGCAGCAGACCGAGGCCCGAGAGTGGGGATAAAAGCAGCAACAGACCGAGGCCCGAGAGTGGGGATAAAAGCAGCAACAGACCGAGGCCCGAGAGTGGGGATAAAAGCAGCAGACCGAGGCCCGAGAGTGGGGATAAAAGCAGCAACAGACCGAGGCCCGAGAGTGGGGATAAAAGCAAAAGACCGAGGCCCGAGAGTGGGGATAAAAGCAGCAGCAGACCGAGGCCCGAGAGTGGGGATAAAAGCATCAGCAGACCGAGGCCCGAGAGTGGGGATAAAAGCAGCAGCAGACCGAGGCCCGAGAGTGGGGATAAAAGCAGCAACAGACCGAGGCCCGAGAGTGGGGATAAAAGCAGCAACAGACCGAGGCCCGAGAGTGGGGATAAAAGCAGCAGACCGAGGCCCGAGAGTGGGGATAAAAGCAGCAACAGACCGAGGCCCGAGAGTGGGGATAAAAGCAGCAACAGACCGAGGCCCGAGAGAGGGGATAAAAGCAGCAGCAGACCGAGGCCCGAGAGTGGGGATAAAAGCAACAGACCGAGGCCCGAGAGTGGGGATAAAAGCAGCAGCAGACCGAGGCCCGAGAGTGGGGATAAAAGCAACAGACCGAGGCCGGAGAGTGGGGATAAAAGCAGCAGACCGAGGCCGGAGAGTGGGGATAAAAGCAGCAGACCGAGGCCGGAGAGTGGGGATAAAAGCAGCAGACCGAGGCCCGAGAGTGGGGATAAAAGCAGCAGACCGAGGCCCAAGAGTGGGGATAAAAGCAGCAACAGACCGAGGCCCGAGAGTGGGGATAAAAGCAGCAGACCGAGGCCCGAGAGTGGGGATAAAAGCAGCAACAGACCGAGGCCCGAGAGTGGGGATAAAAGCAGCAACAGACCGAGGACCGAGAGTGGGGATAAAAGCAACAGACCGAGGCCCGAGAGTGGGGATAAAAGCAGCAACAGACCGAGGCCCGAGAGTGGGGATAAAAGCAACAGACCGAGGCCCGAGAGTGGGGATAAAAGCAGCAGCAGACCGAGGCCCGAGAGTGGGGATAAAAGCAGCAACAGACCGAGGCCCGAGAGTGGGGATAAAAGCAGCAACAGACCGAGGCCCGAGAGTGGGGATAAAAGCAGCAACAGACCGAGGCCCGAGAGTGGGGATAAAAGCAGCAGACCGAGGCCCGAGAGTGGGGATAAAAGCAGCAGCAGACCGAGGCCCGAGAGTGGGGATAAAAGCAGCAGCAGACCGAGGCCCGAGAGTGGGGATAAAAGCAGCAGCAGACCGAGGCCCGAGAGTGGGGATAAAAGCAACAGACCGAGGCCCGAGAGTGGGGATAAAAGCAGCAGCAGACCGAGGCCCGAGAGTGGGGATAAAAGCAACAGACCGAGGCCCGAGAGTGGGGATAAAAGCAGCAACAGACCGAGGCCCGAGAGTGGGGATAAAAGCAACAGACCGAGGCCCGAGAGTGGGGATAAAAGCAGCAACAGACCGAGGGCCGAGAGTGGGGATAAAAGCAGCAACAGACCGAGGCCCGAGAGTGGGGATAAAAGCAGCAACAGACCGAGGCCCGAGAGTGGGGATAAAAGCAGCAACAGACCGAGGCCCGAGAGTGGGGATAAAAGCAGCAACAGACCGAGGCCCGAGAGTGGGGATAAAAGCAGCAGACCGAGGCCCGAGAGTGGGGATAAAAGCAGCAGCAGACCGAGGCCCGAGAGTGGGGATAAAAGCAGCAACAGACCGAGGCCCGAGAGTGGGGAGAAAAGCAGCAGCAGACCGAGGCCCGAGAGTGGGGATAAAAGCAGCAACAGACCGAGGCCCGAGAGTGGGGATAAAAGCAGCAACAGACCGAGGCCCGAGAGTGGGGATAAAAGCAGCAGCAGACTGAGGCCCGAGAGTGGGGATAAAAGCAGCAGCAGACCGAGGCCCGAGAGTGGGGATAAAAGCAACAGACCGAGGCCCGAGAGTGGGGATAAAAGCAGCAACAGACCGAGGCCCGAGAGTGGGGATAAAAGCAGCAACAGACCGAGGCCCGAGAGTGGGGATAAAAGCAGCAACAGACCGAGGCCCGAGAGTGGGGATAAAAGCAGCAACAGACCGAGGCCCGAGAGTGGGGATAAAAGCAGCAACAGACCGAGGCCCGAGAGTGGGGATAAAAGCAGCAACAGACCGAGGCCCGAGAGTGGGGATAAAAGCAGCAACAGACCGAGGCCCGAGAGTGGGGATAAAAGCAGCAACAGACCGAGGCCCGAGAGTGGGGATAAAAGCAGCAACAGACCGAGGCCCGAGAGTGGGGATAAAAGCAGCAGCAGACCGAGGCCCGAGAGTGGGGATAAAAGCAGCAACAGACCGAGGCCCGAGAGTGGGGATAAAAGCAGCAACAGACCGAGGCCCGAGAGTGGGGATAAAAGCAGCAACAGACCGAGGCCCGAGAGTGGGGATAAAAGCAGCAACAGACCGAGGCCCGAGAGTGGGGATAAAAGCAGCAGCAGACCGAGGCCCGAGAGTGGGGATAAAAGCAGCAGACCGAGGCCCGAGAGTGGGGATAAAAGCAGCAACAGACCGAGGCCCGAGAGTGGGGATAAAAGCAGCAGACCGAGGCCCGAGAGTGGGGATAAAAGCAGCAACAGACCGAGGCCCGAGAGTGGGGATAAAAGCAGCAACAGACCGAGGCCCGAGAGTGGGGATAAAAGCAGCAACAGACTGAGGCCCGAGAGTGGGGATAAAAGCAGCAGACCGAGGCCCGAGAGTGGGGATAAAAGCAGCAGCAGACCGAGGCCCGAGAGTGGGGATAAAAGCAGCAGCAGACCGAGGCCCGAGAGTGGGGATAAAAGCAGCAACAGACCGAGGCCCGAGAGTGGGGATAAAAGCAGCAACAGACCGAGGCCCGAGAGTGGGGATAAAAGCAGCAACAGACCGAGGCCCGAGAGTGGGGATAAAAGCAGCAACAGACCGAGGCCCGAGAGTGGGGATAAAAGCAGCAACAGACCGAGGCCCGAGAGTGGGGATAAAAGCAGCAACAGACCGAGGCCCGAGAGTGGGGATAAAAGCAGCAACAGACCGAGGCCCGAGAGTGGGGATAAAAGCAACAGACCGAGGCCCGAGAGTGGGGATAAAAGCAGCAGCAGACCGAGGCCCGAGAGTGGGGATAAAAGCAGCAGCAGACCGAGGCCCGAGAGTGGGGATAAAAGCAGCAGCAGACCGAGGGCCGAGAGTGGGGATAAAAGCAGCAACAGACCGAGGCCCGAGAGTGGGGATAAAAGCAGCAACAGACCGAGGCCCGAGAGTGGGGATAAAAGCAGCAGCAGATCGAGGCCCGAGAGTGGGGATAAAAGCAGCAGCAGACCGAGGCCCGAGAGTGGGGATAAAAGCAGCAGACCGAGGCCCGAGAGTGGGGATAAAAGCAGCAACAGACCGAGGCCCGAGAGTGGGGATAAAAGCAGCAACAGACCGAGGGCCGAGAGTGGGGATAAAAGCAGCAACAGACCGAGGCTCGAGAGTGGGGATAAAAGCAGCAGACCAGGGCCCGAGAGTGGGGATAAAAGCAGCAACAGACCGAGGCCCGAGAGTGGGGATAAAAGCAGCAACAGACCGAGGCCCGAGAGTGGGGATAAAAGCAACAGACCGAGGCCCGAGAGTGGGGATAAAAGCAGCAGACCGAGGCCCGAGAGTGGGGATAAAAGCAGCAGCAGACCGAGGCCCGAGAGTGGGGATAAAAGCAGCAACAGACCGAGGCCCGAGAGTGGGGATAAAAGCAGCAGACTGAGGCCCGAGAGTGGGGATAAAAGCAGCAGCAGACCGAGGCCCGAGAGTGGGGATAAAAGCAACAGACCGAGGCCCGAGAGTGGGGATAAAAGCAGCAACAGACCGAGGCCCGAGAGTGGGGATAAAAGCAGCAGCAGACCGAGGCCCGAGAGTGGGGATAAAAGCAGCAACAGACCGAGGCCCGAGAGTGGGGATAAAAGCAGCAACAGACCGAGGCCCGAGACTGGGGATAAAAGCAGCAGACCGAGGCCCGAGAGTGGGGATAAAAGCAGCAACAGACCGAGGCCCGAGAGTGGGGATAAAAGCAACAACAGACCGAGGCCCGAGAGTGGGGATAAAAGCAGCAGACCGAGGCCCGAGAGTGGGGATAAAAGCAGCAACAGACCGAGGCCCGAGAGTGGGGATAAAAGCAGCAGCAGACCGAGGCCCGAGAGTGGGGATAAAAGCAGCAACAGACCGAGGCCCGAGAGTGGGGATAAAAGCAGCAGCAGACCGAGGCCCGAGAGTGGGGATAAAAGCAGCAACAGACCGAGGACCCGAGAGTGGGGATAAAAGCAGCAGCAGACCGAGGCCCGAGAGTGGGGATAAAAGCAGCAGCAGACCGAGGCCCGAGAGTGGGGATAAAAGCAGCAACAGATCGAGGCCCGAGAGTGGGGATAAAAGCAGCAGCAGACCGAGGCCCGAGAGTGGGGATAAAAGCAGCAACAGACCGAGGCCCGAGAGTGGGGATAAAAGCAGCAACAGACCGAGGCCCGAGAGTGGGGATAAAAGCAGCAACAGACCGAGGCCCGAGAGTGGGGATAAAAGCAGCAACAGACCGAGGCCCGAGAGTGGGGATAAAAGCAGCAGCAGACCGAGGCCCGAGAGTGGGGATAAAAGCAACAGACCGAGGCCCGAGAGTGGGGATAAAAGCAGCAGCAGACCGAGGCCCGAGAGTGGGGATAAAAGCAGCAGCAGACCGAGGCCCGAGAGTGGGGATAAAAGCAGCAACAGACCGAGGCCCGAGAGAGGGGATAAAAGCAGCAACAGACCGAGGCCCGAGAGTGAGGATAAAAGCAACAGACCGAGGCCCGAGAGTGGGGATAAAAGCAGCAACAGACCGAGGCCCGAGAGTGGGGATAAAAGCAGCAGCAGACCGAGGCCCGAGAGTGGGGATAAAAGCAACAGACCGAGGCCCGAGAGTGGGGATAAAAGCAGCAGCAGACCGAGGCCCGAGAGTGGGGATAAAAGCAGCAGCAGACCGAGGCCCGAGAGTGGGGATAAAAGCAGCAACAGACCGAGGCCCGAGAGAGGGGATAAAAGCAGCAACAGACCGAGGCCCGAGAGAGGGGATAAAAGCAGCAGCAGACCGAGGCCCGAGAGTGGGGATAAAAGCAGCAACAGACCGAGGCCCGAGAGTGGGGATAAAAGCAGCAGCAGACCGAGGCCCGAGAGTGGGGATAAAATCAGCAACAGACCGAGGCCCGAGAGTGGGGATAAAATCAGCAACAGACCGAGGCCCGAGAGTGGGGATAAAAGCAGCAGACCGAGGCCCGAGAGTGGGGATAAAAGCAGCAGCAGACCGAGGCCCGAGAGTGGGGATAAAAGCAGCAACAGACCGAGGCCCGAGAGTGGGGATAAAAGCAGCAACAGACTGAGGCCCGAGAGTGGGGATAAAAGCAGCAGCAGACCGAGGCCCGAGAGTGGGGATAAAAGCAGCAACAGACCGAGGCCCGAGAGTGGGGATAAAAGCAGCAACAGACCGAGGCCCGAGAGTGGGGATAAAAGCAGCAGCAGACCGAGGCCCGAGAGTGGGGATAAAAGCAGCAACAGACCGAGGCCCGAGAGTGGGGATAAAAGCAGCAGCAGACCGAGGCCCGAGAGTGGGGATAAAAGCAGCAACAGACCGAGGCCCGAGAGTGGGGATAAAAGCAGCAACAGACCGAGGCCCGAGAGTGGGGATAAAAGCAGCAACAGACCGAGGCCCGAGAGTGGGGATAAAAGCAGCAACAGACCGAGGCCCGAGAGTGGGGATAAAAGCAGCAGCAGACTGAGGCCCGAGAGTGGGGATAAAAGCAACAGACCGAGGCCCGAGAGTGGGGATAAAAGCAGCAACAGACCGAGGCCCGAGAGTGGGGATAAAAGCAACAGACCGAGGCCCGAGAGTGGGGATAAAAGCAGCAACAGACCGAGGCCCGAGAGTGGGGATAAAAGCAGCAACAGACCGAGGCCCGAGAGTGGGGATAAAAGCAGCAACAGACCGAGGCCCGAGAGTGGGGATAAAAGCAGCAGCAGACCGAGGCCCGAGAGTGGGGATAAAAGCAACAGACCGAGGCCCGAGAGTGGGGATAAAAGCAGCAGCAGACCGAGGCCCGAGAGTGGGGATAAAAGCAACAGACCGAGGCCCGAGAGTGGGGATAAAAGCAGCAGACCGGGGCCCGAGAGTGGGGATAAAAGCAGCAGCAGACCGAGGCCCGAGAGTGGGGATAAAAGCAGCAACAGACCGAGGCCCGAGAGTGGGGATAAAAGCAGCAGCAGACCGAGGCCCGAGAGTGGGGATAAAAGCAGCAACAGACCGGGGCCCGAGAGTGGGGATAAAAGCAGCAGCAGACCGAGGCCCGAGAGTGGGGATAAAAGCAGCAACAGACCGAGGCCCGAGAGTGGGGATAAAAGCAGCAACAGACTGAGGCCCGAGAGTGGGGATAAAAGCAGCAACAGACCGAGGCCCGAGAGTGGGGATAAAAGCAGCAACAGACCGAGGCCCGAGAGTGGGGATAAAAGCAGCAACAGACTGAGGCCCGAGAGTGGGGATAAAAGCAGCAACAGACCGAGGCCCGAGAGTGGGGATAAAAGCAGCAACAGACCGAGGCCCGAGAGTGGGGATAAAAGCAGCAACAGACCGAGGCCCGAGAGTGGGGATAAAAGCAGCAACAGACCGAGGCCCGAGAGTGGGGATAAAAGCAGCAACAGACCAGGGCCCGAGAGTGGGGATAAAAGCAGCAACAGACCGAGGCCCGAGAGTGGGGATAAAAGCAGCAACAGACTGAGGCCCGAGAGTGGGGATAAAAGCAGCAACAGACCGAGGCCCGAGAGTGGGGATAAAAGCAGCAACAGACCGAGGCCCGAGAGTGGGGATAAAAGCAGCAACAGACCGAGGCCCGAGAGTGGGGATAAAAGCAGCAGACCGAGGCCCGAGAGTGGGGATAAAAGCAGCAACAGACCGAGGCCCGAGAGTGGGGATAAAAGCAGCAGACCGAGGCCCGAGAGTGGGTAAAAAAGCAGCAACACACCGAGGCCCGAGAGTGGGGATAAAAGCAGCAACAGACCGAGGCCCGAGAGTGGGGATAAAAGCAGCAGCAGACCGAGGCCCGAGAGTGGGGATAAAAGCAGCAGCAGACCGAGGCCCGAGAGTGGGGATAAAAGCAGCAGACCGAGGCCCGAGAGTGGGGATAAAAGCAGCAACAGACCGAGGCCCGAGAGTGGGGATAAAAGCAGCAGCAGACCGAGGCCCGAGAGTGGGGATAAAAGCAGCAGACCGAGGCCCGAGAGTGGGGATAAAAGCAGCAGCAGACCGAGGCCCGAGAGTGGGGATAAAAGCAGCAGCAGACCGAGGCCCGAGAGTGGGGATAAAAGCAGCAACAGACCGAGGCCCGAGAGTGGGGATAAAAGCAGCAACAGACCGAGGCCCGAGAGTGGGGATAAAAGCAGCAACAGACCGAGGCCCGAGAGTGGGGATAAAAGCAGCAGCAGACCGAGGCCCGAGAGTGGTGATAAAAGCAGCAACAGACCGAGGCCCGAGAGTGGGGATAAAAGCAGCAACAGACCGAGGCCCGAGAGTGGGGATAAAAGCAGCAACAGACCGAGGCCCGAGAGTGGGGATAAAAGCAGCAACAGATCGAGGCCCGAGAGTGGGGATAAAAGCAGCAGCAGACCGAGGCCCGAGAGTGGGGATAAAAGCAGCAACAGACCGAGGCCCGAGAGTGGGGATAAAAGCAGCAACAGACCGAGGCCCGAGAGTGGGGATAAAAGCAGCAACAGACCGAGGCCCGAGAGTGGGGATAAAAGCAGCAACAGACCGAGGCCCGAGAGTGGGGATAAAAGCAGCAGACCGAGGCCCGAGAGTGGGGATAAAAGCAGCAGCAGACCGAGGCCCGAGAGTGGGGATAAAAGCAGCAGACCGAGGCCCGAGAGTGGGGATAAAAGCAGCAGCAGACCGAGGCCCGAGAGTGGGGATAAAAGCAGCAACAGACCGAGGCCCGAGAGTGGGGATAAAAGCAGCAACAGACCGAGGCCCGAGAGAGGGGATAAAAGCAGCAGCAGACCGAGGCCCGAGAGAGGGGATAAAAGCAGCAGCAGACCGAGGCCCGAGAGTGGGGATAAAAGCAGCAACAGACCGAGGCCCGAGAGTGGGGATAAAAGCAGCAGCAGACCGAGGCCCGAGAGTGGGGATAAAAGCAGCAACAGACCGAGGCCCGAGAGTGGGGATAAAAGCAGCAGACCGAGGCCCGAGAGTGGGGATAAAAGCAGCAACAGACCGAGGCCCGCGAGTGGGGATAAAAGCAGCAGCAGACCGAGGCCCGAGAGTGGGGATAAAAGCAGCAACAGACCGAGGCCCGAGAGTGGGGATAAAAGCAGCAACAGACCGAGGCCCGAGAGTGGGGATAAAAGCAGCAGCAGACCGAGGCCCGAGAGTGGGGATAAAAGCAGCAGCAGACCGAGGCCCGAGAGTGGGGATAAAAGCAGCAACAGACCGAGGCCCGAGAGTGGGGATAAAAGCAGCAGACCGAGGCCCGAGAGTGGGGATAAAAGCAGCAGACCGAGGCCCGAGAGTGGGGATAAAATCAGCAACAGACCGAGGCCCGAGAGTGGGGATAAAATCAGCAACAGACCGAGGCCCGAGAGTGGGGATAAAAGCAGCAGACCGAGGCCCGAGAGTGGGGATAAAAGCAGCAGACCGAGGCCCGAGAGTGGGGATAAAAGCAGCAACAGACCGAGGCCCGAGAGTGGGGATAAAAGCAGCAACAGACCGAGGCCCGAGAGTGGGGATAAAATCAGCAACAGACCGAGGCCCGAGAGTGGGGATAAAATCAGCAACAGACCGAGGCCCGAGAGTGGGGATAAAATCAGCAACAGACCGAGGCCCGAGAGTGGGGATAAAAGCAACAGACCGAGGCCCGAGAGTGGGGATAAAAGCAGCAGACCGAGGCCCGAGAGTGGGGATAAAATCAGCAACAGACCGAGGCCCGAGAGTGGGGATAAAATCAGCAACAGACCGAGGCCCGAGAGTGGGGATAAAAGCAGCAACAGACCGAGGCCCGAGAGTGGGGATAAAAGCAGCAGACCGAGGCCCGAGAGTGGGGATAAAAGCAGCAACAGACCGAGGGCCGAGAGTGGGGATAAAAGCAGCAGCAAACCGAGGCCCGAGAGTGGGGATAAAAGCAGCAACAGACCGAGGCCCGAGAGTGGGGATAAAAGCAGCAGCAGACCGAGGCCCGAGAGTGGGGATAAAAGCAGCAGACCGAGGCCCGAGAGTGGGGATAAAAGCAGCAACAGACCGAGGCCCGAGAGTGGGGATAAAAGCAGCAACAGACCGAGGCCCGAGAGTGGGGATAAAAGCAGCAACAGACCGAGGCCCGAGAGTGGGGATAAAAGCAGCAACAGACCGAGGCCCGAGAGTGGGGATAAAAGCAGCAGCAGACCGAGGCCCGAGAGTGGGGATAAAAGCAGCAACAGACCGAGGCCCGAGAGTGGGGATAAAAGCAGCAACAGACCGAGGCCCGAGAGTGGGGATAAAAGCAGCAGCAGACCGAGGCCCGAGAGTGGGGATAAAAGCAGCAACAGACCGAGGCCCGAGAGTGGTGATAAAAGCAGCAACAGACCGAGGCCCGAGAGTGGGGATAAAAGCAGCAACAGACCGAGGCCCGAGAGTGGGGATAAAAGCAGCAACAGACCGAGGCCCGAGAGTGGGGATAAAAGCAGCAACAGACCGAGGCCCGAGAGTGGGGATAAAAGCAGCAACAGACCGAGGGCCGAGAGTGGGGATAAAAGCAGCAGCAGACCGAGGCCCGAGAGTGGGGATAAAAGCAGCAGCAGACCGAGGCCCGAGAGTGGGGATAAAAGCAGCAACAGACCGAGGCCCGAGAGTGGGGATAAAAGCAGCAGCAGACCGAGGCCCGAGAGAGGGGATAAAAGCAGCAGCAGACTGAGGCCCGAGAGTGGGGATAAAAGCAACAGACCGAGGCCCGAGAGTGGGGATAAAAGCAGCAACAGACCGAGGCCCGAGAGTGGGGATAAAAGCAACAGACCGAGGCCCGAGAGTGGGGATAAAAGCAGCAACAGACCGAGGCCCGAGAGTGGGGATAAAAGCAACAGACCGAGGCCCGAGAGTGGGGATAAAAGCAGCAACAGACCGAGGCCCGAGAGTGGGGATAAAAGCAGCAGCAGACCGAGGCCCGAGAGTGGGGATAAAAGCAGCAACAGACCGAGGCCCGAGAGTGGGGATAAAAGCAGCAACAGACCGAGGCCCGAGAGTGGGGATAAAAGCAGCAACAGACCGAGGCCCGAGAGTGGGGATAAAAGCAGCAACAGACCGGGGCCCGAGAGTGGGAATAAAAGCAGCAGCAGACCGAGGCCCGAGAGTGGGGATAAAAGCAGCAACAGACCGAGGCCCGAGAGTGGGGATAAAAGCAGCAACAGACCGAGGCCCGAGAGTGGGGATAAAAGCAACAGACCGAGGCCCGAGAGTGGGGATAAAAGCAGCAACAGACTGAGGCCCGAGAGTGGGGATAAAAGCAGCAACAGACCGAGGCCCGAGAGTGGGGATAAAAGCAGCAACAGACCGAGGCCCGAGAGTGGGGATAAAAGCAGCAACAGACCGAGGCCCGAGAGTGGGGATAAAAGCAGCAACAGACTGAGGCCCGAGAGTGGGGATAAAAGCAGCAACAGACCGAGGCCCGAGAGTGGGGATAAAAGCAGCAACAGACCGAGGCCCGAGAGTGGGGATAAAAGCAGCAACAGACCGAGGCCCGAGAGTGGGGATAAAAGCAGCAACAGACCGAGGCCCGAGAGTGGGGATAAAAGCAGCAACAGACTGAGGCCCGAGAGTGGGGATAAAAGCAGCAACAGACCGAGGCCCGAGAGTGGGGATAAAAGCAGCAACAGACCGAGGCCCGAGAGTGGGGATAAAAGCAGCAGCAGACCGAGGCCCGAGAGTGGGGATAAAAGCAGCAACAGACCGAGGCCCGAGAGTGGGGATAAAAGCAGCAACAGACCGAGGCCCGAGAGTGGGGATAAAAGCAGCAACAGACCGAGGCCCGAGAGTGGGGATAAAAGCAGCAGACCGAGGCCCGAGAGTGGGGATAAAAGCAGCAACAGACCGAGGCCCGAGAGTGGGGATAAAAGCAGCAGACCGAGGCCCGAGAGTGGGTAAAAAAGCAGCAACACACCGAGGCCCGAGAGTGGGGATAAAAGCAGCAGCAGACCGAGGCCCGAGAGTGGGGATAAAAGCAGCAACAGACCGAGGCCCGAGAGTGGGGATAAAAGCAGCAACAGACCGAGGCCCGAGAGTGGGGATAAAAGCAGCAGCAGACTGAGGCCCGAGAGTGGGGATAAAAGCAGCAACAGACCGAGGCCCGAGAGTGGGGATAAAAGCAGCAACAGACCGAGGCCCGAGAGTGGGGATAAAAGCAGCAACAGACCGAGGCCCGAGAGTGGGGATAAAAGCAGCAGCAGACCGAGGCCCGAGAGTGGGGATAAAAGCAGCAGCAGACCGAGGCCCGAGAGTGGGGATAAAAGCAGCAACAGACCGAGGCCCGAGAGTGGGGATAAAAGCAGCAGACCGAGGCCCGAGAGTGGGGATAAAAGCAGCAGACCGAGGCCCGAGAGTGGGGATAAAATCAGCAACAGACCGAGGCCCGAGAGTGGGGATAAAATCAGCAACAGACCGAGGCCCGAGAGTGGGGATAAAAGCAGCAGACCGAGGCCCGAGAGTGGGGATAAAATCAGCAACAGACCGAGGCCCGAGAGTGGGGATAAAATCAGCAACAGACCGAGGCCCGAGAGTGGGGATAAAAGCAACAGACCGAGGCCCGAGAGTGGGGATAAAAGCAGCAACAGACCGAGGCCCGAGAGTGGGGATAAAAGCAGCAACAGACCGAGGCCCGAGAGTGGGGATAAAAGCAGCAACAGACCGAGGCCCGAGAGTGGGGATAAAAGCAACAGACCGAGGCCCGAGAGTGGGGATAAAATCAGCAACAGACCGAGGCCCGAGAGTGGGGATAAAAGCAGCAACAGACCGAGGCCCGAGAGTGGGGATAAAAGCAGCAACAGACCGAGGCCCGAGAGTGGGGATAAAAGCAGCAACAGACCGAGGCCCGAGAGTGGGGATAAAAGCAGCAGACCGAGGCCCGAGAGTGGGGATAAAAGCAGCAACAGACCGAGGGCCGAGAGTGGGGATAAAAGCAGCAGCAGACCGAGGCCCGAGAGTGGGGATAAAAGCAGCAACAGACCGAGGCCCGAGAGTGGGGATAAAAGCAGCAACAGACCGAGGCCCGAGAGTGGGGATAAAAGCAGCAGACCGAGGCCCGAGAGTGGGGATAAAAGCAGCAACAGACCGAGGGCCGAGAGTGGGGATAAAAGCAGCAGCAGACCGAGGCCCGAGAGTGGGGATAAAAGCAGCAACAGACCGAGGCCCGAGAGTGGGGATAAAAGCAGCAGCAGACCGAGGCCCGAGAGTGGGGATAAAAGCAGCAACAGACCGAGGCCCGAGAGTGGGGATAAAAGCAGCAACAGACCGAGGCCCGAGAGTGGTGATAAAAGCAGCAACAGACCGAGGCCCGAGAGTGGGGATAAAAGCAGCAACAGACCGAGGCCCGAGAGTGGGGATAAAAGCAGCAGACCGAGGCCCGAGAGTGGGGATAAAAGCAGCAACAGACCGAGGCCCGAGAGTGGTGATAAAAGCAGCAACAGACCGAGGCCCGAGAGTGGGGATAAAAGCAGCAACAGACCGAGGCCCGAGAGTGGTGATAAAAGCAGCAACAGACCGAGGCCCGAGAGTGGGGATAAAAGCAGCAACAGACCGAGGCCCGAGAGTGGGGATAAAAGCAGCAGCAGACCGAGGCCCGAGAGTGGGGATAAAAGCAGCAACAGACCGAGGCCCGAGAGTGGGGATAAAAGCAGCAACAGACCGAGGCCCGAGAGTGGGGATAAAAGCAGCAACAGACCGAGGCCCGAGAGTGGGGATAAAAGCAGCAGCAGACCGAGGCCCGAGAGTGGGGATAAAAGCAGCAACAGACCGAGGCCCGAGAGTGGGGATAAAAGCAGCAACAGACCGAGGGCCGAGAGTGGGGATAAAAGCAGCAGCAGACCGAGGCCCGAGAGTGGGGATAAAAGCAGCAGCAGACCGAGGCCCGAGAGTGGGGATAAAAGCAGCAGCAGACCGAGGCCCGAGAGAGGGGATAAAAGCAGCAGCAGACTGAGGCCCGAGAGTGGGGATAAAAGCAACAGACCGAGGCCCGAGAGTGGGGATAAAAGCAGCAACAGACCGAGGCCCGAGAGTGGGGATAAAAGCAACAGACCGAGGCCCGAGAGTGGGGATAAAAGCAGCAGCAGACCGAGGCCCGAGAGTGGGGATAAAAGCAGCAACAGACCGAGGCCCGAGAGTGGGGATAAAAGCAACAGACCGAGGCCCGAGAGTGGGGATAAAAGCAGCAACAGACCGAGGCCCGAGAGTGGGGATAAAAGCAGCAGCAGACCGAGGCCCGAGAGTGGGGATAAAAGCAGCAACAGACCGAGGCCCGAGAGTGGGGATAAAAGCAGCAACAGACCGAGGCCCGAGAGTGGGGATAAAAGCAACAGACCGAGGCCCGAGAGTGGGGATAAAAGCAGCAACAGACCGAGGCCCGAGAGTGGGGATAAAAGCAGCAGACCGAGGCCCGAGAGTGGGGATAAAAGCAGCAACAGACCGAGGCCCGAGAGTGGGGATAAAAGCAGCAACAGACTGAGGCCCGAGAGTGGGGATAAAAGCAGCAACAGACCGAGGCCCGAGAGTGGGGATAAAAGCAGCAACAGACCGAGGCCCGAGAGTGGGGATAAAAGCAGCAACAGACCGAGGCCCGAGAGTGGGGATAAAAGCAGCAACAGACTGAGGCCCGAGAGTGGGGATAAAAGCAGCAACAGACCGAGGCCCGAGAGTGGGGATAAAAGCAGCAGACCGAGGCCCGAGAGTGGGGATAAAAGCAGCAACAGACCGAGGCCCGAGAGTGGGGATAAAAGCAGCAACAGACCGAGGCCCGAGAGTGGGGATAAAAGCAGCAACAGACCGAGGCCCGAGAGTGGGGATAAAAGCAGCAACAGACTGAGGCCCGAGAGTGGGGATAAAAGCAGCAACAGACCGAGGCCCGAGAGTGGGGATAAAAGCAGCAACAGACCGAGGCCCGAGAGTGGGGATAAAAGCAGCAGCAGACCGAGGCCCGAGAGTGGGGATAAAAGCAGCAACAGACCGAGGCCCGAGAGTGGGGATAAAAGCAGCAACAGACCGAGGCCCGAGAGTGGGGATAAAAGCAGCAACAGACCGAGGCCCGAGAGTGGGGATAAAAGCAGCAGACCGAGGCCCGAGAGTGGGGATAAAAGCAGCAACAGACCGAGGCCCGAGAGTGGGGATAAAAGCAGCAGACCGAGGCCCGAGAGTGGGTAAAAAAGCAGCAACACACCGAGGCCCGAGAGTGGGGATAAAAGCAGCAGCAGACCGAGGCCCGAGAGTGGGGATAAAAGCAGCAGCAGACCGAGGCCCGAGAGTGGGGATAAAAGCAGCAGCAGACCGAGGCCCGAGAGTGGGGATAAAAGCAACAGACTGAGGCCCGAGAGTGGGGATAAAAGCAGCAACAGACCGAGGCCCGAGAGTGGGGATAAAAGCAGCAGCAGACCGAGGCCCGAGAGTGGGGATAAAAGCAGCAACAGACCGAGGCCCGAGAGTGGGGATAAAAGCAGCAACAGACCGAGGCCCGAGAGTGGGGATAAAAGCAGCAGCAGACCGAGGCCCGAGAGTGGGGATAAAAGCAGCAGCAGACCGAGGCCCGAGAGTGGGGATAAAAGCAGCAACAGACCGAGGCCCGAGAGTGGGGATAAAAGCAGCAACAGACCGAGGCCCGAGAGTGGGGATAAAAGCAGCAGCAGACCGAGGCCCGAGAGTGGGGATAAAAGCAGCAGCAGACCGAGGCCCGAGAGTGGGGATAAAAGCAGCAGCAGACCGAGGCCCGAGAGTGGGGATAAAAGCAGCAACAGACCGAGGCCCGAGAGTGGGGATAAAAGCAGCAGCAGACTGAGGCCCGAGAGTGGGGATAAAAGCAGCAGCAGACCGAGGCCCGAGAGTGGGGATAAAAGCAGCAGCAGACCGAGGCCCGAGAGTGGGGATAAAAGCAGCAGCAGACCGAGGCCCGAGAGTGGGGATAAAAGCAGCAACAGACTGAGGCCCGAGAGTGGGGATAAAAGCAGCAGACCGAGGCCCGAGAGTGGGTAAAAAAGCAGCAACACACCGAGGCCCGAGAGTGGGGATAAAAGCAGCAGCAGACCGAGGCCCGAGAGTGGGGATAAAAGCAGCAGCAGACCGAGGCCCGAGAGTGGGGATAAAAGCAGCAGCAGACCGAGGCCCGAGAGTGGGGATAAAAGCAACAGACTGAGGCCCGAGAGTGGGGATAAAAGCAGCAACAGACCGAGGCCCGAGAGTGGGGATAAAAGCAGCAGCAGACCGAGGCCCGAGAGTGGGGATAAAAGCAGCAACAGACCGAGGCCCGAGAGTGGGGATAAAAGCAGCAACAGACCGAGGCCCGAGAGTGGGGATAAAAGCAGCAGCAGACCGAGGCCCGAGAGTGGGGATAAAAGCAGCAGCAGACCGAGGCCCGAGAGTGGGGATAAAAGCAGCAACAGACCGAGGCCCGAGAGTGGGGATAAAAGCAGCAACAGACCGAGGCCCGAGAGTGGGGATAAAAGCAGCAGCAGACCGAGGCCCGAGAGTGGGGATAAAAGCAGCAGCAGACCGAGGCCCGAGAGTGGGGATAAAAGCAGCAGCAGACCGAGGCCCGAGAGTGGGGATAAAAGCAGCAACAGACCGAGGCCCGAGAGTGGGGATAAAAGCAGCAGCAGACTGAGGCCCGAGAGTGGGGATAAAAGCAGCAGCAGACCGAGGCCCGAGAGTGGGGATAAAAGCAGCAGCAGACCGAGGCCCGAGAGTGGGGATAAAAGCAGCAACAGACCGAGGCCCGAGAGTGGGGATAAAAGCAGCAACAGACCGAGGCCCGAGAGTGGGGATAAAAGCAGCAGCAGACCGAGGCCCGAGAGTGGGGATAAAAGCAACAGACCGAGGCCCGAGAGTGGGGATAAAAGCAGCAGCAGACCGAGGCCCGAGAGTGGGGATAAAAGCAGCAACAGACCGAGGCCCGAGAGTGGGGATAAAAGCAGCAACAGACCGAGGCCCGAGAGTGGGGATAAAAGCAGCAGCAGACCGAGGCCCGAGAGTGGGGATAAAAGCAGCAGCAGACCGAGGCCCGAGAGTGGGGATAAAAGCAGCAACAGACCGAGGCCCGAGAGTGGGGATAAAAGCAGCAGCAGACCGAGGCCCGAGAGTGGGGATAAAAGCAGCAGCAGACCGAGGCCCGAGAGTGGGGATAAAAGCAGCAACAGACCGAGGCCCGAGAGTGGGGATAAAAGCAGCAACAGACCGAGGCCCGAGAGTGGGGATAAAAGCAGCAACAGACCGAGGCCCGAGAGTGGGGATAAAAGCAACAGACCGAGGCCCGAGAGTGGGGATAAAAGCAGCAACAGACCGAGGCCCGAGAGTGGGGATAAAAGCAGCAACAGACCGAGGCCCGAGAGTGGGGATAAAAGCAGCAACAGACCGAGGCCCGAGAGTGGGGATAAAAGCAGCAGCAGACCGAGGCCCGAGAGTGGGGATAAAAGCAACAACAGACCGAGGCCCGAGAGTGGGGATAAAAGCAGCAACAGACCGAGGCCCGAGAGTGGGGATAAAAGCAGCAACAGACCGAGGCCCGAGAGTGGGGATAAAAGCAGCAGCAGACCGAGGCCCGAGAGTGGGGATAAAAGCAGCAGCAGACCGAGGCCCGAGAGTGGGGATAAAAGCAGCAGACCGAGGCCCGAGAGTGGGGATAAAAGCAGCAACAGACCGAGGCCCGAGAGTGGGGATAAAAGCAGCAACAGACCGAGGCCGGAGAGTGGGGATAAAAGCAGCAACAGACCGAGGCCCGAGAGTGGGGATAAAAGCAGCAACAGACCGAGGCCCGAGAGTGGGGATAAAAGCAGCAGCAGACCGAGGCCCGAGAGTGGGGATAAAAGCAACAACAGACCGAGGCCCGAGAGTGGGGATAAAAGCAGCAACAGACCGAGGGCCGAGAGTGGGGATAAAAGCAGCAACAGACCGAGGCCCGAGAGTGGGGATAAAAGCAGCAACAGACCGAGGCCCGAGAGTGGGGATAAAAGCAGCAACAGACCGAGGCCCGAGAGTGGGGATAAAAGCAGCAACAGACCGAGGCCCGAGAGTGGGGATAAAAGCAACAGACCGAGGCCCGAGAGTGGGGATAAAAGCAGCAACAGACCGAGGCCCGAGAGTGGGGATAAAAGCAGCAACAGACCGAGGCCCGAGAGTGGGGATAAAAGCAGCAGACCGAGGCCCGAGAGTGGGGATAAAAGCAGCAGCAGACCGAGGCCCGAGAGTGGGGATAAAAGCAGCAGACCGAGGCCCGAGAGTGGGGATAAAAGCAGCAGCAGACCGAGGCCCGAGAGTGGGGATAAAAGCAACAGACCGAGGCCCGAGAGTGGGGATAAAAGCAGCAGCAGACCGAGGCCCGAGAGTGGGGATAAAAGCAGCAGCAGACCGAGGCCCGAGAGTGGGGATAAAAGCAGCAGCAGACCGAGGCCCGAGAGTGGGGATAAAAGCAGCAACAGACCGAGGCCCGAGAGTGGGGATAAAAGCAGCAACAGACCGAGGCCCGAGAGTGGGGATAAAAGCAGCAACAGACCGAGGCCCGAGAGTGGGGATAAAAGCAGCAACAGACCGAGGCCCGAGAGTGGGGATAAAAGCAGCAGACCGAGGCCCGAGAGTGGGGATAAAAGCAGCAACAGACCGAGGCCCGAGAGTGGGGATAAAAGCAGCAGCAGACTGGGGCCCGAGAGTGGGGATAAAAGCAGCAGACCGAGGCCCGAGAGTGGGGATAAAAGCAGCAACAGACCGAGGCCCGAGAGTGGGGATAAAAGCAGCAACAGACCGAGGCCCGAGAGTGGGGATAAAAGCAGCAGACCGAGGCCCGAGAGTGGGGATAAAAGCAGCAACAGACCGAGGCCCGAGAGTGGGGATAAAAGCAGCAACAGACCGAGGCCCGAGAGTGGGGATAAAAGCAGCAACAGACCGAGGCCCGAGAGTGGGGATAAAAGCAACAGACCGAGGACCCGAGAGTGGGGATAAAAGCAGCAACAGACCGAGGACCGAGAGTGGGGATAAAAGCAGCAACAGACCGAGGCCCGAGAGTGGGGATAAAAGCAACAACAGACCGAGGCCCGAGAGTGGGGATAAAAGCAGCAGCAGACCGAGGCCCGAGAGTGGGGATAAAAGCAGCAGACCGAGGCCCGAGAGTGGGGATAAAAGCAGCAACAGACCGAGGCCCGAGAGTGGGGATAAAAGCAGCAACAGACCGAGGCCCGAGAGTGGGGATAAAAGCAGCAACAGACCGAGGCCGAGAGTGGGGATAAAAGCAGCAGCAGACCGAGGCCCGAGAGTGGGGATAAAAGCAGCAACAGACCGAGGACCGAGAGTGGGGATAAAAGCAACAGACCGAGGCCCGAGAGTGGGGATAAAAGCAGCAACAGACCGAGGCCCGAGAGTGGGGATAAAAGCAGCAACAGACCGAGGCCCGAGAGTGGGGATAAAAGCAGCAACAGACCGAGGCCGAGAGTGGGGATAAAAGCAGCAGCAGACCGAGGCCCGAGAGTGGGGATAAAAGCAACAGACCGAGGCCCGAGAGTGGGGATAAAAGCAGCAACAGACCGAGGCCCGAGAGTGGGGATAAAAGCAGCAACAGACCGAGGCCCGAAAGTGGGGATAAAAGCAGCAACAGACCGAGGCCCGAGAGTGGGGATAAAAGCAGCAGCAGACCGAGGCCCGAGAGTGGGGATAAAAGCAGCAACAGACCGAGGCCCGAGAGTGGGGATAAAAGCAGCAGACCGAGGCCCGAGAGTGGGGATAAAAGCAACAACAGACCGAGGCCCGAGAGTGGGGATAAAAGCAGCAACAGATCGAGGCCCGAGAGTGGGGATAAAAGCAGCAACAGACCGAGGCCCGAGAGTGGGGATAAAAGCAGCAACAGACCGAGGCCCGAGAGTGGGGATAAAAGCAGCAACAGACCGAGGCCCGAGAGTGGGGATAAAAGCAGCAACAGACCGAGGCCCGAGAGTGGGGATAAAAGCAGCAGCAGACCGAGGCCCGAGAGTGGGGATAAAAGCAGCAGCAGACCGAGGCCCGAGAGTGGGGATAAAAGCAGCAGCAGATCGAGGCCCGAGAGTGGGGATAAAAGCAGCAGCAGACCGAGGCCCGAGAGTGGGGATAAAAGCAACAGACCGAGGCCCGAGAGTGGGGATAAAAGCAGCAACAGACCGAGGCCCGAGAGTGGGGATAAAAGCAGCAGCAGACTGAGGCCCGAGAGTGGGGATAAAAGCAGCAGACCGAGGCCCGAGAGTGGGGATAAAAGCAGCAACAGACCGAGGCCCGAGAGTGGGGATAAAAGCAGCAACAGACCGAGGCCCGAGAGTGGGGATAAAAGCAACAGACCGAGGCCCGAGAGTGGGGATAAAAGCAGCAACAGACCGAGGCCCGAGAGTGGGGATAAAAGCAGCAGCAGACCGAGGCCCGAGAGTGGGGATAAAAGCAACAGACCGAGGCCCGAGAGTGGGGATAAAAGCAGCAGCAGACCGAGGCCCGAGAGTGGGGATAAAAGCAGCAGCAGACCGAGGACCCGAGAGTGGGGATAAAAGCAGCAGCAGACCGAGGCCCGAGAGTGGGGATAAAAGCAGCAGCAGACCGAGGCCCGAGAGTGGGGATAAAAGCAGCAACAGACCGAGGCCCGAGAGTGGGGATAAAAGCAGCAACAGACCGAGGCCCGAGAGTGGGGATAAAAGCAGCAACAGACCGAGGCCCGAGAGTGGGGATAAAAGCAGCAGCAGACCGAGGCCCGAGAGTGGGGATAAAAGCAACAGACCGAGGCCCGAGAGTGGGGATAAAAGCAGCAACAGACCGAGGCCCGAGAGTGGGGATAAAAGCAGCAGCAGACCGAGGCCCGAGAGTGGGGATAAAAGCAGCAGCAGACCGAGGCCCGAGAGTGGGGATAAAAGCAGCAGCAGACCGAGGCCCGAGAGTGGGGATAAAAGCAACAGACCGAGGCCCGAGAGTGGGGATAAAAGCAGCAGACCGAGGCCCGAGAGTGGGGATAAAAGCAGCAACAGACCGAGGCCCGAGAGTGGGGATAAAAGCAACAGACCGAGGCCCGAGAGTGGGGATAAAAGCAGCAACAGACCGAGGCCCGAGAGTGGGGATAAAAGCAGCAGCAGACCGAGGCCCGAGAGTGGGGATAAAAGCAGCAACAGACCGAGGCCGAGAGTGGGGATAAAAGCAGCAACAGACCGAGGCCGAGAGTGGGGATAAAAGCAGCAACAGACCGAGGCCCGAGAGTGGGGATAAAAGCAGCAGCAGACCGAGGCCCGAGAGTGGGGATAAAAGCAGCAACAGACCGAGGCCCGAGAGTGGGGATAAAAGCAGCAGCAGACCGAGGCCCGAGAGTGGGGATAAAAGCCGCAACAGACCGAGGCCCGAGAGTGGGGATAAAAGCAGCAGACTGAGGCCCGAGAGTGGGGATAAAAGCAGCAACAGACCGAGGCCCGAGAGTGGGGATAAAAGCAGCAGCAGACCGAGGCCCGAGAGTGGGGATAAAAGCAGCAACAGACCGAGGCCCGAGAGTGGGGATAAAAGCAGCAGCAGACCGAGGCCCGAGAGTGGGGATAAAAGCAGCAGCAGACCGAGGCCCGAGAGTGGGGATAAAAGCAACAGCAGACCGAGGCCCAAGAGCGGGGATAAAAGCAGCAGCAGACCGAGGCCCGAGAGTGGGGATAAAAGCAGCAACAGACCGAGGCCCGAGAGTGGGGATAAAAGCAGCAACAGACCGAGGCCCAAGAGCGGGGATAAAAGCAGCAACAGACCGAGGCCCGAGAGTGGGGATAAAAGCAGCAGACCGAGGCCCGAGAGTGGGGATAAAAGCAGCAGACCGAGGCCCGAGAGTGGGGATAAAAGCAGCAACAGACCGAGGCCCGAGAGTGGGGATAAAAGCAGCAGACCGAGGCCCGAGAGTGGGGATAAAAGCAGCAACAGACCGAGGCCTGAGAGTGGGGATAAAAGCAGCAACAGACCGAGGCCCGAGAGTGGGGATAAAAGCAGCAACAGACCGAGGCCGAGAGTGGGGATAAAAGCAGCAACAGACCGAGGCCCGAGAGTGGGGATAAAAGCAACAGACCGAGGCCCGAGAGTGGGGATAAAAGCAGCAACAGACCGAGGCCCGAGAGTGGGGATAAAAGCAGCAACAGACCGAGGCCCAAGAGCGGGGATAAAAGCAGCAACAGACCGAGGCCCGAGAGTGGGGATAAAAGCAGCAGCAGACCGAGGCCCGAGAGTGGGGATAAAAGCAGCAGACCGAGGCCCGAGAGTGGGGATAAAAGCAGCAACAGACCGAGGCCCGAGAGTGGGGATAAAAGCAGCAGACCGAGGCCCGAGAGTGGGGATAAAAGCAGCAACAGACCGAGGCCTGAGAGTGGGGATAAAAGCAGCAACAGACCGAGGCCCGAGAGTGGGGATAAAAGCAGCAACAGACCGAGGCCGAGAGTGGGGATAAAAGCAACAGACCGAGGCCCGAGAGTGGGGATAAAAGCAGCAACAGACCGAGGCCCGAGAGTGGGGATAAAAGCAGCAGCAGACCGAGGCCCGAGAGTGGGGATAAAAGCAACAGACCGAGGCCCGAGAGTGGGGATAAAAGCAGCAGCAGACCGAGGCCCGAGAGTGGGGATAAAAGCAGCAGCAGACCGAGGACCCGAGAGTGGGGATAAAAGCAGCAGCAGACCGAGGCCCGAGAGTGGGGATAAAAGCAGCAGCAGACCGAGGCCCGAGAGTGGGGATAAAAGCAGCAACAGACCGAGGCCCGAGAGTGGGGATAAAAGCAGCAACAGACCGAGGCCCGAGAGTGGGGATAAAAGCAGCAACAGACCGAGGCCCGAGAGTGGGGATAAAAGCAGCAGCAGACCGAGGCCCGAGAGTGGGGATAAAAGCAACAGACCGAGGCCCGAGAGTGGGGATAAAAGCAGCAACAGACCGAGGCCCGAGAGTGGGGATAAAAGCAGCAGCAGACCGAGGCCCGAGAGTGGGGATAAAAGCAGCAACAGACCGAGGCCCGAGAGTGGGGATAAAAGCAGCAACAGACCGAGGCCCGAGAGTGGGGATAAAAGCAGCAACAGACCGAGGCCCGAGAGTGGGGATAAAAGCAGCAACAGACCGAGGCCCGAGAGTGGGGATAAAAGCAGCAGCAGACCGAGGCCCGAGAGTGGGGATAAAAGCAGCAGCAGACCGAGGCCCGAGAGTGGGGATAAAAGCAACAGACCGAGGCCCGAGAGTGGGGATAAAAGCAGCAGACCGAGGCCCGAGAGTGGGGATAAAAGCAGCAACAGACCGAGGCCCGAGAGTGGGGATAAAAGCAACAGACCGAGGCCCGAGAGTGGGGATAAAAGCAGCAACAGACCGAGGCCCGAGAGTGGGGATAAAAGCAGCAGCAGACCGAGGCCCGAGAGTGGGGATAAAAGCAGCAACAGACCGAGGCCGAGAGTGGGGATAAAAGCAGCAACAGACCGAGGCCGAGAGTGGGGATAAAAGCAGCAACAGACCGAGGCCCGAGAGTGGGGATAAAAGCAGCAGCAGACCGAGGCCCGAGAGTGGGGATAAAAGCAGCAACAGACCGAGGCCCGAGAGTGGGGATAAAAGCAGCAGCAGACCGAGGCCCGAGAGTGGGGATAAAAGCCGCAACAGACCGAGGCCCGAGAGTGGGGATAAAAGCAGCAGACTGAGGCCCGAGAGTGGGGATAAAAGCAGCAACAGACCGAGGCCCGAGAGTGGGGATAAAAGCAGCAGCAGACCGAGGCCCGAGAGTGGGGATAAAAGCAGCAACAGACCGAGGCCCGAGAGTGGGGATAAAAGCAGCAGCAGACCGAGGCCCGAGAGTGGGGATAAAAGCAGCAGCAGACCGAGGCCCGAGAGTGGGGATAAAAGCAACAGCAGACCGAGGCCCAAGAGCGGGGATAAAAGCAGCAGCAGACCGAGGCCCGAGAGTGGGGATAAAAGCAGCAACAGACCGAGGCCCGAGAGTGGGGATAAAAGCAGCAACAGACCGAGGCCCAAGAGCGGGGATAAAAGCAGCAACAGACCGAGGCCCGAGAGTGGGGATAAAAGCAGCAGACCGAGGCCCGAGAGTGGGGATAAAAGCAGCAGACCGAGGCCCGAGAGTGGGGATAAAAGCAGCAACAGACCGAGGCCCGAGAGTGGGGATAAAAGCAGCAGACCGAGGCCCGAGAGTGGGGATAAAAGCAGCAACAGACCGAGGCCTGAGAGTGGGGATAAAAGCAGCAGCAGACCGAGGCCCGAGAGTGGGGATAAAAGCAACAACAGACCGAGGCCCGAGAGTGGGGATAAAAGCAGCAACAGACCGAGGCCCGAGAGTGGGGATAAAAGCAGCAACAGACCGAGGCCGAGAGTGGGGATAAAAGCAGCAACAGACTGAGGCCCGAGAGTGGGGATAAAAGCAGCAGACCGAGGCCCGAGAGTGGGGATAAAAGCAGCAACAGACCGAGGCCCGAGAGTGGGGATAAAAGCAGCAACAGACCGAGGCCCGAGAGTGGGGATAAAAGCAACAGACCGAGGCCCGAGAGTGGGGATAAAAGCAGCAACAGACCGAGGCCCGAGAGTGGGGATAAAAGCAGCAACAGACCGAGGCCCAAGAGCGGGGATAAAAGCAGCAACAGACCGAGGCCCGAGAGTGGGGATAAAAGCAGCAGACCGAGGCCCGAGAGTGGGGATAAAAGCAGCAGACCGAGGCCCGAGAGTGGGGATAAAAGCAGCAACAGACCGAGGCCCGAGAGTGGGGATAAAAGCAGCAGACCGAGGCCCGAGAGTGGGGATAAAAGCAGCAACAGACCGAGGCCTGAGAGTGGGGATAAAAGCAGCAACAGACCGAGGCCCGAGAGTGGGGATAAAAGCAGCAACAGACCGAGGCCGAGAGTGGGGATAAAAGCAGCAGACCGAGGCCCGAGAGTGGGGATAAAAGCAGCAACAGACCGAGGCCCGAGAGTGGGGATAAAAGCAGCAACAGACCGAGGCCCGAGAGTGGGGATAAAAGCAGCAACAGACCGAGGCCCGAGAGTGGGGATAAAAGCAGCAGCAGACCGAGGCCCGAGAGTGGGGATAAAAGCAACAGACCGAGGCCCGAGAGTGGGGATAAAAGCAGCAACAGACCGAGGCCCGAGAGTGGGGATAAAAGCAACAGCAGACCGAGGCCCGAGAGTGGGGATAAAAGCAGCAGCAGACCGAGGCCCGAGAGTGGGGATAAAAGCAGCAGCAGACCGAGGCCCGAGAGTGGGGATAAAAGCAGCAGCAGACCGAGGCCCGAGAGTGGGGATAAAAGCAACAGACCGAGGCCCGAGAGTGGGGATAAAAGCAGCAACAGACCGAGGCCCGAGAGTGGGGATAAAAGCAGCAACAGACCGAGGCCCGAGAGTGGGGATAAAAGCAGCAACAGACCGAGGCCCGAGAGTGGGGATAAAAGCAGCAACAGACCGAGGCCCGAGAGTGGGGATAAAAGCAGCAGACCGAGGCCCGAGAGTGGGGATAAAAGCAGCAACAGACCGAGGCCCGAGAGTGGGGATAAAAGCAGCAACAGACCGAGGCCCGAGAGTGGGGATAAAAGCAGCAACAGACCGAGGCCCGAGAGTGGGGATAAAAGCAGCAACAGACCGAGGCCCGAGAGTGGGGATAAAAGCAGCAACAGACCGAGGCCCGAGAGTGGGGATAAAAGCAGCAACAGACCGAGGCCCGAGAGTGGGGATAAAAGCAGCAGCAGACCGAGGCCCGAGAGTGGGGATAAAAGCAGCAGCAGACCGAGGCCCGAGAGTGGGGATAAAAGCAGCAACAGACCGAGGCCCGAGAGTGGGGATAAAAGCAGCAGCAGACCGAGGCCCGAGAGTGGGGATAAAAGCAACAGACCGAGGCCCGAGAGTGGGGATAAAAGCAGCAGCAGACCGAGGCCCGAGAGTGGGGATAAAAGCAGCAACAGACCGAGGCCCGAGAGTGGGGATAAAAGCAGCAACAGACCGAGGCCCGAGAGTGGGGATAAAAGCAGCAACAGACCGAGGCCCGAGAGTGGGGATAAAAGCAGCAACAGACCGAGGCCCGAGAGTGGGGATAAAAGCAGCAACAGACCGAGGCCCGAGAGTGGGGATAAAAGCAGCAACAGACCGAGGCCCGAGAGTGGGGATAAAAGCAGCAACAGACCGAGGCCGAGAGTGGGGATAAAAGCAACAGCAGACCGAGGCCCGAGAGTGGGGATAAAAGCAGCAGACCGAGGCCCGAGAGTGGGGATAAAAGCAGCAACAGACCGAGGCCGAGAGTGGGGATAAAAGCAGCAACAGACCGAGGCCCGAGAGTGGGGATAAAAGCAACAGACTGAGGCCCGAGAGTGGGGATAAAAGCAGCAACAGACCGAGGCCCGAGAGTGGGGATAAAAGCAGCAACAGACCGAGGCCCGAGAGTGGGGATAAAAGCAGCAGCAGACCAAGGCCCGAGAGTGGGGATAAAAGCAGCAACAGACCGAGGCCCGAGAGTGGGGATAAAAGCAGCAACAGACCGAGGCCCGAGAGTGGGGATAAAAGCAGCAACAGACTGAGGCCCGAGAGTGGGGATAAAAGCAGCAGCAGACCGAGGCCCGAGAGTGGGGATAAAAGCAGCAGGAGACCGAGGCCCGAGAGTGGGGATAAAAGCAGCAACAGACCGAGGCCCGAGAGTGGGGATAAAAGCAGCAGCAGACCGAGGCCCGAGAGTGGGGATAAAAGCAGCAACAGACCGAGGCCCGAGAGTGGGGATAAAAGCAGCAGCAGACCGAGGCCCGAGAGTGGGGATAAAAGCAGCAGCAGACCGAGGCCCGAGAGTGGGGATAAAAGCAGCAACAGACCGAGGCCCGAGAGTGGGGATAAAAGCAGCAACAGACCGAGGCCCGAGAGTGGGGATAAAAGCAGCAGCAGACCGAGGCCCGAGAGTGGGGATAAAAGCAGCAACAGACCGAGGCCCGAGAGTGGGGATAAAAGCAGCAGCAGACCGAGGCCCGAGAGTGGGGATAAAAGCAGCAACAGACCGAGGCCCGAGAGTGGGGATAAAAGCAACAGACCGAGGCCCGAGAGTGGGGATAAAAGCAACAGACTGAGGCCCGAGAGTGGGGATAAAAGCAGCAACAGACCGAGGCCCGAGAGTGGGGATAAAAGCAGCAACAGACCGAGGCCCGAGAGTGGGGATAAAAGCAGCAGACCGAGGCCCGAGAGTGGGGATAAAAGCAGCAGCAGACCGAGGCCCGAGAGGGGGGATAAAAGCAGCAGACCGAGGCCCGAGAGTGGGGATAAAAGCAGCAACAGACCGAGGCCCGAGAGTGGGGATAAAAGCAGCAACAGACCGAGGCCCGAGAGTGGGGATAAAAGCAGCAACAGACCGAGGCCGAGAGTGGGGATAAAAGCAGCAACAGACCGAGGCCCGAGAGTGGGGATAAAAGCAGCAACAGACCGAGGCCCGAGAGTGGGGATAAAAGCAGCAACAGACCGAGGCCCGAGAGTGGGGATAAAAGCAGCAGCAGACCTAGGCCCGAGAGTGGGGATAAAAGCAGCAGCAGACCGAGGCCCGAGAGTGGGGATAAAAGCAGCAGCAGACCGAGGCCCGAGAGTGGGGATAAAAGCAGCAGCAGACCGAGGCCCGAGAGTGGGGATAAAAGCAGCAGCAGACCGAGGCCCGAGAGTGGGGATAAAAGCAACAGACCGAGGCCCGAGAGTGGGGATAAAAGCAGCAACAGACCGAGGCCCGAGAGTGGGGATAAAAGCAGCAGCAGACCGAGGCCCGAGAGTGGGGATAAAAGCAACAGACCGAGGCCCGAGAGTGGGGATAAAAGCAGCAACAGACCGAGGCCCGAGAGTGGGGATAAAAGCAGCAACAGACCGAGGCCCGAGAGTGGGGATAAAAGCAGCAGCAGACCGAGGCCCGAGAGTGGGGATAAAAGCAACAGACCGAGGCCCGAGAGTGGGGATAAAAGCAGCAACAGACCGAGGCCCGAGAGTGGGGATAAAAGCAGCAACAGACCGAGGCCCGAGAGTGGGGATAAAAGCAGCAACAGATCGAGGCCCGAGAGTGGGGATAAAAGCAGCAACAGATCGAGGCCCGAGAGTGGGGATAAAAGCAGCAACAGACCGAGGCCCGAGAGTGGGGATAAAAGCAGCAGCAGACCGAGGCCCGAGAGTGGGGATAAAAGCAGCAGACCGAGGCCCGAGAGTGGGGATAAAAGCAGCAGCAGACCGAGGCCCGAGAGGGGGGATAAAAGCAGCAGACCGAGGCCCGAGAGTGGGGATAAAAGCAGCAACAGACCGAGGCCCGAGAGTGGGGATAAAAGCAGCAGCAGACCGAGGCCCGAGAGTGGGGATAAAAGCAGCAACAGACCGAGGCCCGAGAGTGGGGATAAAAGCAGCAACAGACCGAGGCCCGAGAGTGGGGATAAAAGCAGCAACAGACCGAGGCCCGAGAGTGGGGATAAAAGCAGCAACAGACCGAGGCCCGAGATTGGGGATAAAAGCAGCAACAGACCGAGGCCCGAGAGTGGGGATAAAAGCAGCAACAGACCGAGGCCCGAGAGTGGGGATAAAAGCAGCAGCAGACCGAGGCCCGAGAGTGGGGATAAAAGCAGCAGCAGACCGAGGCCCGAGAGTGGGGATAAAAGCAGCAGCAGACCGAGGCCCGAGAGTGGGGATAAAAGCAGCAGCAGACCGAGGCCCGAGAGTGGGGATAAAAGCAGCAACAGACCGAGGCCCGAGAGTGGGGATAAAAGCAGCAGCAGACCGAGGCCCGAGAGTGGGGATAAAAGCAACAGACCGAGGCCCGAGAGTGGGGATAAAAGCAGCAACAGACCGAGGCCCGAGAGTGGGGATAAAAGCAGCAACAGACCGAGGCCCGAGAGTGGGGATAAAAGCAGCAGCAGACCGAGGCCCGAGAGTGGGGATAAAAGCAGCAGCAGACCGAGGCCCGAGAGTGGGGATAAAAGCAGCAACAGACCGAGGCCCGAGAGTGGGGATAAAAGCAGCAGCAGACCGAGGCCCGAGAGTGGGGATAAAAGCAACAGACCGAGGCCCGAGAGTGGGGATAAAAGCAGCAACAGACCGAGGCCCGAGAGTGGGGATAAAAGCAGCAACAGACCGAGGCCCGAGAGTGGGGATAAAAGCAGCAACAGACCGAGGCCCGAGAGTGGGGATAAAAGCAGCAACAGACCGAGGCCCGAGAGTGGGGATAAAAGCAGCAACAGACCGAGGCCCGAGAGTGGGGATAAAAGCAGCAACAGACCGAGGCCCGAGAGTGGGGATAAAAGCAGCAACAGACCGAGGCCCGAGAGTGGGGATAAAAGCAGCAACAGACCGAGGCCCGAGAGTGGGGATAAAAGCAGCAACAGACCGAGGCCGAGAGTGGGGATAAAAGCAACAGCAGACCGAGGCCCGAGAGTGGGGATAAAAGCAGCAGACCGAGGCCCGAGAGTGGGGATAAAAGCAGCAGCAGACCAAGGCCCGAGAGTGGGGATAAAAGCAGCAACAGACCGAGGCCGAGAGTGGGGATAAAAGCAACAGCAGACCAAGGCCCGAGAGTGGGGATAAAAGCAGCAACAGACCGAGGCCCGAGAGTGGGGATAAAAGCAGCAGCAGACCGAGGCCCGAGAGTGGGGATAAAAGCAGCAGGAGACCGAGGCCCGAGAGTGGGGATAAAAGCAGCAACAGACCGAGGCCCGAGAGTGGGGATAAAAGCAGCAACAGACCGAGGCCCGAGAGTGGGGATAAAAGCAGCAGCAGACCGAGGCCCGAGAGTGGGGATAAAAGCAGCAACAGACCGAGGCCCGAGAGTGGGGATAAAAGCAGCAACAGACCGAGGCCCGAGAGTGGGGATAAAAGCAACAGACCGAGGCCCGAGAGTGGGGATAAAAGCAGCAACAGACCGAGGCCCGAGAGTGGGGATAAAAGCAGCAGCAGACCGAGGCCCGAGAGTGGGGATAAAAGCAGCAGCAGACCGAGGCCCGAGAGTGGGGATAAAAGCAGCAACAGACCGAGGCCCGAGAGTGGGGATAAAAGCAGCAACAGACCGAGGCCCGAGAGTGGGGATAAAAGCAACAGACCGAGGCCCGAGAGTGGGGATAAAAGCAGCAACAGACCGAGGCCCGAGAGTGGGGATAAAAGCAGCAGACCGAGGCCCGAGAGTGGGGATAAAAGCAGCAACAGACCGAGGCCCGAGAGTGGGGATAAAAGCAGCAACAGACCGAGGCCCGAGAGTGGGGATAAAAGCAGCAGCAGACCGAGGCCCGAGAGTGGGGATAAAAGCAGCAACAGACCGAGGCCCGAGAGTGGGGATAAAAGCAGCAACAGACCGAGGCCCGAGAGTGGGGATAAAAGCAGCAGACCGAGGCCCGAGAGTGGGGATAAAAGCAGCAGCAGACCGAGGCCCGAGAGTGGGGATAAAAGCAGCAGACCGAGGCCCGAGAGTGGGGATAAAAGCAGCAGCAGACCGAGGCCCGAGAGGGGGGATAAAAGCAGCAGACCGAGGCCCGAGAGTGGGGATAAAAGCAGCAACAGACCGAGGCCCGAGAGTGGGGATAAAAGCAGCAGCAGACCGAGGCCCGAGAGTGGGGATAAAAGCAGCAACAGACCGAGGACCCGAGAGTGGGGATAAAAGCAGCAGCAGACCGAGGCCCGAGAGTGGGGATAAAAGCAGCAGCAGACCGAGGCCCGAGAGTGGGGATAAAAGCAGCAACAGACCGAGGCCCGAGAGTGGGGATAAAAGCAGCAACAGACCGAGGCCCGAGAGTGGGGATAAAAGCAGCAACAGACCGAGGCCCGAGAGTGGGGATAAAAGCAGCAACAGACCGAGGCCCGAGAGTGGGGATAAAAGCAGCAGCAGACCGAGGCCCGAGAGTGGGGATAAAAGCAACAACAGACCGAGGCCCGAGAGTGGGGATAAAAGCAGCAGCAGACCGAGGCCCGAGAGTGGGGATAAAAGCAGCAACAGACCGAGGGCCGAGAGTGGGGATAAAAGCAGCAACAGACCGAGGCCCGAGAGTGGGGATAAAAGCAGCAGCAGACCGAGGCCCGAGAGTGGGGATAAAAGCAGCAACAGACCGAGGCCCGAGAGTGGGGATAAAAGCAACAACAGACCGAGGCCCGAGAGTGGGGATAAAAGCAGCAACAGACCGAGGCCCGAGAGTGGGGATAAAAGCAGCAACAGACCGAGGCCCGAGAGTGGGGATAAAAGCAGCAGCAGACCGAGGCCCGAGAGTGGGGATAAAAGCAGCAACAGACCGAGGCCCGAGAGTGGGGATAAAAGCAGCAACAGACCGAGGGCCGAGAGTGGGGATAAAAGCAGCAACAGACCGAGGCCCGAGAGTGGGGATAAAAGCAGCAGACCGAGGCCTGAGAGTGGGGATAAAAGCAGCAACAGACCGAGGCCCGAGAGTGGGGATAAAAGCAGCAGCAGACCGAGGCCCGAGAGTGGGGATAAAAGCAGCAGCAGACCGAGGCCCGAGAGTGGGGATAAAAGCAGCAACAGACCGAGGCCCGAGAGTGGGGATAAAAGCAGCAACAGACCGAGGCCCGAGAGTGGGGATAAAAGCAACAACAGACCGAGGCCCGAGAGTGGGGATAAAAGCAGCAACAGACCGAGGCCCGAGAGTGGGGATAAAAGCAGCAGCAGACTGAGGCCCGAGAGTGGGGATAAAAGCAGCAACAGACCGAGGCCCGAGAGTGGGTATAAAAGCAGCAACAGACCGAGGCCCGAGAGTGGGGATAAAAGCAGCAACAGACCGAGGCCCGAGAGTGGGGATAAAAGCAACAGCAGACCGAGGCCCGAGAGTGGGGATAAAAGCAGCAACAGACCGAGGCCCGAGAGTGGGGATAAAAGCAGCAACAGACCGAGGCCCGAGAGTGGGGATAAAAGCAACAACAGACCGAGGCCCGAGAGTGGGGATAAAAGCAGCAGCAGACTGAGGCCCGAGAGTGGGGATAAAAGCAGCAACAGACCGAGGCCCGAGAGTGGGGATAAAAGCAACAACAGACCGAGGCCCGAGAGTGGGGATAAAAGCAGCAGCAGACCGAGGCCCGAGAGTGGGGATAAAAGCAGCAACAGACCGAGGCCCGAGAGTGGGGATAAAAGCAGCAACAGACCGAGGCCCGAGAGTGGGGATAAAAGCAGCAGCAGACCGAGGCCCGAGAGTGGGGATAAAAGCAGCAGCAGACCGAGGCCCGAGAGTGGGGATAAAAGCAGCAGCAGACCGAGGCCCGAGAGTGGGGATAAAAGCAGCAGCAGACCGAGGCCCGAGAGTGGGGATAAAAGCAGCAACAGACTGAGGCCCGAGAGTGGGGATAAAAGCAGCAGCAGACCGAGGCCCGAGAGTGGGGATAAAAGCAGCAGCAGACCGAGGCCCGAGAGTGGGGATAAAAGCAGCAACAGACCGAGGCCCGAGAGTGGGGATAAAAGCAGCAGCAGACCGAGGCCCGAGAGTGGGGATAAAAGCAGCAGCAGACCGAGGCCCGAGAGTGGGGATAAAAGCAGCAGCAGACCGAGGCCCGAGAGTGGGGATAAAAGCAGCAGCAGACCGAGGCCCGAGAGTGGGGATAAAAGCAGCAGCAGACCGAGGCCCGAGAGTGGGGATAAAAGCAGCAGCAGACCGAGGCCCGAGAGTGGGGATAAAAGCAGCAACAGACCGAGGCCCGAGAGTGGGGATAAAAGCAGCAGCAGACCGAGGCCAGAGAGTGGGGATAAAAGCAGCAGCAGACCGAGGCCCGAGAGTGGGGATAAAAGCAGCAGACCGAGGCCCGAGAGTGGGGATAAAAGCAACAGACCGAGGCCCGAGAGTGGGGATAAAAGCAGCAGCAGACCGAGGCCCGAGAGTGGGGATAAAAGCAGCAACAGACCGAGGCCCGAGAGTGGGGATAAAAGCAGCAGCAGACCGAGGCCCGAGAGTGGGGATAAAAGCAACAGACCGAGGCCCGAGAGTGGGGATAAAAGCAGCAGCAGACCGAGGCCCGAGAGTGGGGATAAAAGCAACAGACCGAGGCCCGAGAGTGGGGATAAAAGCAGCAGCAGACCGAGGCCCGAGAGTGGGGATAAAAGCAACAGCAGACCGAGGCCCGAGAGTGGGGATAAAAGCAGCAGCAGACCGAGGCCCGAGAGTGGGGATAAAAGCAGCAGCAGACCGAGGCCCGAGAGTGGGGATAAAAGCAGCAGCAGACCGAGGCCCGAGAGTGGGGATAAAAGCAACAGACCGAGGCCCGAGAGTGGGGATAAAAGCAGCAGCAGACCGAGGCCAGAGAGTGGGGATAAAAGCAGCAGCAGACTGAGGCCCGAGAGTGGGGATAAAAGCAGCAGACCGAGGCCCGAGAGTGGGGATAAAAGCAACAGACCGAGGCCCGAGAGTGGGGATAAAAGCAGCAGCAGACCGAGGCCCGAGAGTGGGGATAAAAGCAGCAACAGACCGAGGCCCGAGAGTGGGGATAAAAGCAGCAGCAGACCGAGGCCCGAGAGTGGGGATAAAAGCAGCAGCAGACCGAGGCCCGAGAGTGGGGATAAAAGCAGCAGCAGACCGAGGCCCGAGAGTGGGGATAAAAGCAACAGACCGAGGCCCGAGAGTGGGGATAAAAGCAGCAGCAGACCGAGGCCCGAGAGTGGGGATAAAAGCAACAGCAGACCGAGGCCCGAGAGTGGGGATAAAAGCAGCAGCAGACCGAGGCCCGAGAGTGGGGATAAAAGCAGCAGCAGACCGAGGCCCGAGAGTGGGGATAAAAGCAGCAGCAGACCGAGGCCCGAGAGTGGGGATAAAAGCAGCAGCAGACCGAGGCCCGAGAGTGGGGATAAAAGCAGCAGCAGACCGAGGCCCGAGAGTGGGGATAAAAGCAGCAACAGACCGAGGCCCGAGAGTGGGGATAAAAGCAGCAACAGACCGAGGCCCGAGAGTGGGGATAAAAGCAGCAACAGACCGAGGCCCGAGAGTGGGGATAAAAGCAGCAGCAGACAGAGGCCCGAGAGTGGGGATAAAAGCAGCAGCAGACCGAGGCCCGAGAGTGGGGATAAAAGCAGCAGCAGACCGAGGTCCGAGAGTGGGGATAAAAGCAGCAGCAGACCGAGGCCCGAGAGTGGGGATAAAAGCAGCAACAGACCGAGGCCCGAGAGTGGGGATAAAAGCAACAGACCGAGGCCCGAGAGTGGGGATAAAAGCAGCAACAGACCGAGGCCCGAGAGTGGGGATAAAAGCAGCAGACCGAGGCCCGAGAGTGGGGATAAAAGCAGCAACAGACCGAGGCCCGAGAGTGGGGATAAAAGCAGCAACAGACCGAGGCCCGAGAGTGGGGATAAAAGCAGCAGACCGAGGCCCGAGAGTGGGGATAAAAGCAGCAGCAGACCGAGGCCCGAGAGTGGGGATAAAAGCAGCAACAGACCGAGGCCCGAGAGTGGGGATAAAAGCAGCAACAGACCGAGGCCCGAGAGTGGGGATAAAAGCAGCAACAGACCGAGGCCCGAGAGTGGGGATAAAAGCAGCAACAGACCGAGGCCCGAGAGTGGGGATAAAAGCAGCAACAGACTGAGGCCCGAGAGTGGGGATAAAAGCAGCAACAGACCGAGGGCCGAGAGTGGGGATAAAAGCAACAGACCGAGGCCCGAGAGTGGGGATAAAAGCAGCAACAGACCGAGGCCCGAGAGTGGGGATAAAAGCAACAGACCGAGGCCCGAGAGTGGGGATAAAAGCAACAGACCGAGGCCCGAGAGTGGGGATAAAAGCAGCAACAGACCGAGGCCCGAGAGTGGGGATAAAAGCAACAGACCGAGGCCCGAGAGTGGGGATAAAAGCAGCAACAGACCGAGGCCCGAGAGTGGGGATAAAAGCAGCAGCAGACCGAGGCCCGAGAGTGGGGATAAAAGCAGCAACAGACCGAGGCCCGAGAGTGGGGATAAAAGCAACAGACCGAGGCCCGAGAGTGGGGATAAAAGCAACAGACCGAGGCCCGAGAGTGGGGATAAAAGCAGCAACAGACCGAGGCCTGAGAGTGGGGATAAAAGCAACAGACCGAGGCCCGAGAGTGGGGATAAAAGCAGCAACAGACCGAGGCCTGAGAGTGGGGATAAAAGCAACAGACCGAGGCCCGAGAGTGGGGATAAAAGCAGCAACAGACCGAGGCCCGAGAGTGGGGATAAAAGCAGCAGCAGACCGAGGCCCGAGAGTGGGGATAAAAGCAGCAACAGACCGAGGCCCGAGAGTGGGGATAGAAGCAACAGACCGAGGCCCGAGAGTGGGGATAAAAGCAACAGACCGAGGCCCGAGAGTGGGGATAAAAGCAGCAGCAGACCGAGGCCCGAGAGTGGGGATAAAAGCAGCAGCAGACCGAGGCCCGAGAGTGGGGATAAAAGCAGCAGCAGACCGAGGCCCGAGAGTGGGGATAAAAGCAGCAGACCGAGGCCCGAGAGTGGGGATAAAAGCAGCAACAGACCGAGGCCCGAGAGTGGGGAGTAAAGCAGCAACAGACCGAGGCCCGAGAGTGGGGATAAAAGCAGCAGCAGACCGAGGCCCGAGAGTGGGGATAAAAGCAACAGACCGAGGCCCGAGAGTGGGGATAAAAGCAGCAACAGACCGAGGCCCGAGAGTGGGGATAAAAGTAGCAGCAGACCGAGGCCCGAGAGTGGGGATAAAAGCAGCAGCAGACCGAGGCCCGAGAGTGGGGATAAAAGCAGCAACAGACCGAGGGCCGAGAGTGGGGATAAAAGCAGCAACAGACCGAGGCCCGAGAGTGGGGATAAAAGCAGCAACAGACCGAGGCCCGAGAGTGGGGATAAAAGCAGCAGCAGACCGAGGCCCGAGAGTGGGGATAAAAGTAGCAGCAGACCGAGGCCCGAGAGTGGGGATAAAAGCAGCAGCAGACCGAGGCCCGAGAGTGGGGATAAAAGCAGCAACAGACCGAGGCCCGAGAGTGGGGATAAAAGCAGCAGCAGACCGAGGCCCGAGAGTGGGGATAAAAGCAGCAGCAGACCGAGGCCCGAGAGTGGGGATAAAAGCAGCAGCAGACCGAGGCCCGAGAGTGGGGATAAAAGCAGCAACAGACCGAGGCCCGAGAGTGAAATAAAAGCAGCAACAGACCGAGGCCCGAGAGTGGGGATAAAAGCAGCAACAGACCGAGGCCCGAGAGTGGGGATAAAAGCAGCAACAGACCGAGGCCCGAGAGTGGGGATAAAAGCAGCAACAGACCGAGGCCCGAGAGTGGGGATAAAAGCAGCAGCAGACTGAGGCCCGAGAGTGGGGATAAAAGCAACAGCAGACCGAGGCCCAAGAGTGGGGATAAAAGCAGCAGCAGACCGAGGCCCGAGAGTGGGGATAAAAGCAGCAACAGACCGAGGCCCGAGAGTGGGGATAAAAGCAGCAACAGACCGAGGCCCGAGAGTGGGGATAAAAGCAGCAGCAGACCGAGGCCCGAGAGTGGGGATAAAAGCAGCAGCAGACCGAGGCCCGAGAGTGGGGATAAAAGCAGCAGCAGACCGAGGCCCGAGAGTGGGGATAAAAGCAGCAACAGACCGAGGCCCGAGAGTGGGGATAAAAGCAGCAGACCGAGGCCCGAGAGTGGGGATAAAAGCAGCAGCAGACCGAGGCCCGAGAGTGGGGATAAAAGTAGCAGCAGACCGAGGCCCGAGAGTGGGGATAAAAGCAGCACAGACCGAGGGCCGAGAGTGGGGATAAAAGCAGCAGCAGACCGAGGCCCGAGAGTGGGGATAAAAGCAGCAACAGACCGAGGCCCGAGAGTGGGGATAAAAGCAGCAGACCGAGGCCCGAGAGTGGGGATAAAAGCAACAGACCGAGGCCCGAGAGTGGGGATAAAAGCAGCAACAGACCGAGGCCCGAGAGTGGGGATAAAAGCAGCAGACCGAGGCCCGAGAGTGGGGATAAAAGCAACAACAGACCGAGGCCCGAGAGTGGGGATAAAAGCAGGAACAGACCGAGGCCCGAGAGTGGGGATAAAAGCAGCAGCAGACCGAGGCCCGAGAGTGGGGATAAAAGCAGCAGACCGAGGCCCGAGAGTGGGGATAAAAGCAACAGACCGAGGCCCGAGAGTGGGGATAAAAGCAGCAGCAGACCGAGGCCCGAGAGTGGGGATAAAAGCAGCAGCAGACCGAGGCCCGAGAGTGGGGATAAAAGCAGCAGCAGACCGAGGCCCGAGAGTGGGGATAAAAGCAGCAGCAGACCGAGGCCCGAGAGTGGGGATTAAAGCAGCAGACCGAGGCCCGAGAGTGGGGATAAAAGCAGCAGCAGACCGCGGCCCGAGAGTGGGGATAAAAGCAGCAACAGACCGAGGCCCGAGAGTGGGGATAAAAGCAGCAGCAGACCGAGGCCCGAGAGTGGGGATAAAAGCAGCAACAGACCGAGGCCCGAGAGTGGGGATAAAAGCAGCAGACCGAGGCCCGAGAGTGGGGATAAAAGCAGCAACAGACCGAGGCCCGAGAGTGGGGATAAAAGCAGCAGCAGACCGAGGCCCGAGAGTGGGGATAAAAGCAGCAACAGACCGAGGCCCGAGAGTGGGGATAAAAGCAACAGACCGAGGCCCGAGAGTGGGGATAAAAGCAGCAGCAGACCGAGGCCCGAGAGTGGGGATAAAAGCAGCAACAGACCGAGGCCCGAGAGTGGGGATAAAAGCAGCAACAGACCGAGGCCCGAGAGTGGGGATAAAAGCAGCAGCAGACCGAGGCCCGAGAGTGGGGATAAAAGCAGCAACAGACCGAGGCCCGAGAGTGGGGATAAAAGCAGCAACAGACCGAGGCCCGAGAGTGGGGATAAAAGCAGCAACAGACCGAGGCCCGAGAGTGGGGATAAAAGCAGCAACAGACCGAGGCCCGAGAGTGGGGATAAAAGCAGCAGCAGACCGAGGCCCGAGAGTGGGGATAAAAGCAGCAGCAGACCGAGGCCCGAGAGTGGGGATAAAAGCAGCAGCAGACCGAGGCCCGAGAGTGGGGATAAAAGCAGCAGCAGACCGAGGCCCGAGAGTGGGGATAAAAGCAGCAACAGACCGAGGCCCGAGAGTGGGGATAAAAGCAGCAACAGACCGAGGCCCGAGAGTGGGGATAAAAGCAGCAACAGACCGAGGCCCGAGAGTGGGGATAAAAGCAACAGACCGAGGCCCGAGAGTGGGGATAAAAGCAGCAACAGACCGAGGCCCGAGAGTGGGGATAAAAGCAGCAACAGACCGAGGCCCGAGAGTGGGGATAAAAGCAACAGCAGACCGAGGCCCGAGAGTGGGGATAAAAGCAGCAACAGACCGAGGCCCGAGAGTGGGGATAAAAGCAGCAGCAGACCGAGGCCCGAGAGTGGGGATAAAAGCAGCAACAGACCGAGGCCCGAGAGTGGGGATAAAAGCAGCAGCAGACCGAGGCCCGAGAGTGGGGATAAAAGCAGCAGCAGACCGAGGCCCGAGAGTGGGGATAAAAGCAGCAGCAGACCGAGGCCCGAGAGTGGGGATAAAAGCAGCAACAGACCGAGGCCCGAGAGTGGGGATAAAAGCAGCAGCAGACCGAGGCCCGAGAGTGGGGATAAAAGCAGCAGCAGACCGAGGCCCGAGAGTGGGGATAAAAGCAGCAGACCGAGGCCCGAGAGTGGGGATAAAAGCAGCAGCAGACCGAGGCCCGAGAGTGGGGATAAAAGCAACAGACCGAGGCCCGAGAGTGGGGATAAAAGCAACAACAGACCGAGGCCCGAGAGTGGGGATAAAAGCAGCAACAGACCGAGGCCCGAGAGTGGGGATAAAAGCAGCAACAGACCGAGGCCCGAGAGTGGGGATAAAAGCAGCAGACCGAGGACCGAGAGTGGGGATAAAAGCAGCAACAGACCGAGGCCCGAGAGTGGGGATAAAAGCAGCAACAGACCGAGGCCCGAGAGTGGGGATAAAAGCAGAACAGACCGAGGCCCGAGAGTGGGGATAAAAGCAGCAACAGACCGAGGCCCGAGAGTGGGGATAAAAGCAGCAACAGACCGAGGCCCGAGAGTGGGGATAAAAGCAGCAACAGACCGAGGCCCGAGAGTGGGGATAAAAGCAGCAGCAGACCGAGGCCCGAGAGTGGGGATAAAAGCAGCAGCAGACCGAGGCCCGAGAGTGGGGATAAAAGCAGCAGACCGAGGCCCGAGAGTGGGGATAAAAGCAGCAGCAGACCGAGGCCCGAGAGTGGGGATAAAAGCAACAGACCGAGGCCCGAGAGTGGGGATAAAAGCAACAACAGACCGAGGCCCGAGAGTGGGGATAAAAGCAGCAACAGACCGAGGCCCGAGAGTGGGGATAAAAGCAGCAACAGACCGAGGCCCGAGAGTGGGGATAAAAGCAGCAGACCGAGGCCCGAGAGTGGGGATAAAAGCAGCAGCAGACCGAGGCCCGAGAGTGGGGATAAAAGCAACAGACCGAGGCCCGAGAGTGGGGATAAAAGCAGCAACAGACCGAGGCCCGAGAGTGGGGATAAAAGCAACAACAGACCGAGGCCCGAGAGTGGGGATAAAAGCAGCAACAGACCGAGGCCCGAGAGTGGGGATAAAAGCAGCAACAGACCGAGGCCCGAGAGTGGGGATAAAAGCAGCAGACCGAGGCCCGAGAGTGGGGATAAAAGCAGCAGCAGACCGAGGCCCGAGAGTGGGGATAAAAGCAACAGACCGAGGCCCGAGAGTGGGGATAAAAGCAGCAACAGACCGAGGCCCGAGAGTGGGGATAAAAGCAGCAACAGACCGAGGCCCGAGAGTGGGGATAAAAGCAGCAACAGACCGAGGCCCGAGAGTGGGGATAAAAGCAGCAGCAGACCGAGGCCCGAGAGTGGGGATAAAAGCAGCAACAGACCGAGGCCCGAGAGTGGGGATAAAAGCAACAACAGACCGAGGCCCGAGAGTGGGGATAAAAGCAGCAACAGACCGAGGCCCGAGAGTGGGGATAAAAGCAGCAACAGACCGAGGCCCGAGAGTGGGGATAAAAGCAGCAACAGACCGAGGCCCGAGAGTGGGGATAAAAGCAGCAGCAGACCGAGGCCCGAGAGTGGGGATAAAAGCAGCAACAGACCGAGGCCCGAGAGTGGGGATAAAAGCAGCAGCAGACCGAGGCCCGAGAGTGGGGATAAAAGCAACAGACCGAGGCCCGAGAGTGGGGATAAAAGCAGCAACAGACCGAGGCCCGAGAGTGGGGATAAAAGCAGCAACAGACCGAGGCCCGAGAGTGGGGATAAAAGCAGCAACAGACCGAGGCCCGAGAGTGGGGATAAAAGCAGCAACAGACCGAGGCCCGAGAGTGGGGATAAAAGCAGCAACAGACCGAGGCCCGAGAGTGGGGATAAAAGCAGCAACAGACCGAGGCCCGAGAGTGGGGATAAAAGCAGCAGCAGACCGAGGCCCGAGAGTGGGGATAAAAGCAGCAACAGACCGAGGCCCGAGAGTGGGGATAAAAGCAGCAACAGACCGAGGCCCGAGAGTGGGGATAAAAGCAGCAGCAGACCGAGGCCCAAGAGTGGGGATAAAAGCAGCAGCAGACCGAGGCCCGAGAGTGGGGATAAAAGCAGCAGCAGACCGAGGCCCGAGAGTGGGGATAAAAGCAGCAACAGACCGAGGCCCGAGAGTGGTGATAAAAGCAGCAACAGACCGAGGCCCGAGAGTGGGGATAAAAGCAGCAACAGACCGAGGCCCGAGAGTGGGGATAAAAGCAGCAGCAGACCGAGGCCCGAGAGTGGGGATAAAAGCAGCAACAGACCGAGGCCCGAGAGTGGGGATAAAAGCAACAGACCGAGGCCCGAGAGTGGGGATAAAAGCAGCAGCAGACCAAGGCCCGAGAGTGGGGATAAAAGCAGCAGCAGACCGAGGCCCGAGAGTGGGGATAAAAGCAACAACAGACCGAGGCCCGAGAGTGGGGATAAAAGCAGCAGCAGACCGAGGCCCGAGAGTGGGGATAAAAGCAGCAGCAGACCGAGGCCCGAGAGTGGGGATAAAAGCAACAACAGACCGAGGCCCGAGAGTGGGGATAAAAGCAGCAGCAGACCGAGGCCCGAGAGTGGGGATAAAAGCAACAACAGACCGAGGCCCGAGAGTGGGGATAAAAGCAGCAACAGACCGAGGCCCGAGAGTGGGGATAAAAGCAGCAGACCGAGGCCCGAGAGTGGGGATAAAAGCAGCAGCAGACCGAGGCCCGAGAGTGGGGATAAAAGCAACAGACCGAGGCCCGAGAGTGGGGATAAAAGCAACAGACCGAGGCCCGAGAGTGGGGATAAAAGCAGCAGCAGACCGAGGCCCGAGAGTGGGGATAAAAGCAGCAACAGACCGAGGCCCGAGAGTGGGGATAAAAGCAGCAACAGACCGAGGCCCGAGAGTGGGGATAAAAGCAGCAACAGACCGAGGCCCGAGAGTGGGGATAAAAGCAGCAACAGACCGAGGCCCGAGAGTGGGGATAAAAGCAGCAACAGACCGAGGCCCGAGAGTGGGGATAAAAGCAGCAACAGACCGAGGCCCGAGAGTGGGGATAAAAGCAGCAACAGACCGAGGCCCGAGAGTGGGGATAAAAGCAACAGACCGAGGCCCGAGAGTGGGGATAAAAGCAGCAGACCGAGGCCCGAGAGTGGGGATAAAAGCAGCAGCAGACCGAGGCCCGAGAGTGGGGATAAAAGCAGCAACAGACCGAGGCCCGAGAGTGGGGATAAAAGCAGCAACAGACCGAGGCCCGAGAGTGGGGATAAAAGCAGCAGACCGAGGCCCGAGAGTGGGGATAAAAGCAACAACAGACCGAGGCCCGAGAGTGGGGATAAAAGCAACAACAGACCGAGGCCCGAGAGTGGGGATAAAAGCAGCAACAGACCGAGGCCCGAGAGTGGGGATAAAAGCAACAACAGACCGAGGCCCGAGAGTGGGGATAAAAGCAACAACAGACCGAGGCCCGAGAGTGGGGATAAAAGCAGCAACAGACCGAGGCCCGAGAGTGGGGATAAAAGCAGCAGCAGACCGAGGCCCGAGAGTGGGGATAAAAGCAGCAACAGACCGAGGCCCGAGAGTGGGGATAAAAGCAGCAACAGACCGAGGCCCGAGAGTGGGGATAAAAGCAGCAACAGACCGAGGCCCGAGAGTGGGGATAAAAGCAGCAACAGACCGAGGCCCGAGAGTGGGGATAAAAGCAGCAACAGACTGAGGCCCGAGAGTGGGGATAAAAGCAGCAACAGACCGAGGCCCGAGAGTGGGGATAAAAGCAGCAACAGACCGAGGCCCGAGAGTGGGGATAAAAGCAACAGACCGAGGCCCGAGAGTGGGGATAAAAGCAGCAACAGACTGAGGCCCGAGAGTGGGGATAAAAGCAGCAACAGACCGAGGCCCGAGAGTGGGGATAAAAGCAGCAACAGACCGAGGCCCGAGAGTGGGGATAAAAGCAGCAACAGACCGAGGCCCGAGAGTGGGGATAAAAGCAGCAGCAGACCGAGGCCCGAGAGTGGGGATAAAAGCAGCAGCAGACCGAGGCCCGAGAGTGGGGATAAAAGCAGCAGCAGACCGAGGCCCGAGAGTGGGGATAAAAGCAGCAGCAGACCGAGGCCCGAGAGTGGGGATAAAAGCAGCAGACCGAGGCCCGAGAGTGGGGATAAAATCAGCAGCAGACCGAGGCCCGAGAGTGGGGATAAAAGCAGCAACAGACCGAGGCCCGAGAGTGGGGATAAAAGCAGCAACAGACCGAGGCCCGAGAGTGGGGATAAAAGCAACAGACCGAGGCCCGAGAGTGGGGATAAAAGCAGCAGCAGACCGAGGCCCGAGAGTGGGGATAAAAGCAACAGACCGAGGCCCGAGAGTGGGGATAAAAGCAGCAGACTGAGGCCCGAGAGTGGGGATAAAAGCAACAGACCGAGGCCCGAGAGTGGGGATAAAAGCAACAGACCGAGGCCCGAGAGTGGGGATAAAAGCAGCAGCAGACCGAGGCCCGAGAGTGGGGATAAAAGCAGCAGCAGACCGAGGCCCGAGAGTGGGGATAAAAGCAGCAGCAGACTGAGGCCCGAGAGTGGGGATAAAAGCAGCAACAGACCGAGGCCCGAGAGTGGGGATAAAAGCAGCAGCAGACCGAGGCCCGAGAGTGGGGATAAAAGCAGCAACAGACCGAGGCCCGAGAGTGGGGATAAAAGCAGCAACAGACCGAGGCCCGAGAGTGGGGATAAAAGCAGCAGCAGACCGAGGCCCGAGAGTGGGGATAAAAGCAGCAGCAGACCGAGGCCCGAGAGTGGGGATAAAAGCAGCAACAGACCGAGGCCCGAGAGTGGGGATAAAAGCAGCAACAGACCGAGGCCCGAGAGTGGGGATAAAAGCAGCAGCAGACCGAGGCCCGAGAGTGGGGATAAAAGCAGCAACAGACCGAGGCCCGAGAGTGGGGATAAAAGCAGCAGACCGAGGCCCGAGAGTGGGGATAAAAGCAGCAGCAGACCGAGGCCCGAGAGTGGGGATAAAAGCAGCAACAGACCGAGGCCCGAGAGTGGGGATAAAAGTAGCAACAGACCGAGGCCCGAGAGTGGGGATAAAAGCAGCAGCAGACCGAGGCCCGAGAGTGGGGATAAAAGCAGCAGACCGAGGCCCGAGAGTGGGGATAAAAGCAGCAGCAGACTGAGGCCCGAGAGTGGGGATAAAAGCAGCAGCAGACTGAGGCCCGAGAGTGGGGATAAAAGCAGCAGCAGACCGAGGCCCGAGAGTGGGGATAAAAGCAGCAGCAGACTGAGGCCCGAGAGTGGGGATAAAAGCAGCAGCAGACCGAGGCCCGAGAGTGGGGATAAAAGCAGCAACAGACCGAGGCCCGAGAGTGGGGATAAAAGCAGCAGCAGACCGAGGCCCGAGAGTGGGGATAAAAGCAGCAGCAGACCGAGGCCCGAGAGTGGGGATAAAAGCAGCAGCAGACCGAGGCCCGAGAGTGGGGATAAAAGCAGCAGCAGACTGAGGCCCGAGAGTGGGGATAAAAGCAGCAGCAGACCGAGGCCCGAGAGTGGGGATAAAAGCAGCAACAGACCGAGGCCCGAGAGTGGGGATAAAAGCAGCAGCAGACTGAGGCCCGAGAGTGGGGATAAAAGCAGCAGCAGACCGAGGCCCGAGAGTGGGGATAAAAGCAGCAACAGACCGAGGCCCGAGAGTGGGGATAAAAGCAGCAGACTGAGGCCCGAGAGTGGGGATAAAAGCAGCAGCAGACCGAGGCCCGAGAGTGGGGATAAAAGCAGCAACAGACCGAGGCCCGAGAGTGGGGATAAAAGCAGCAACAGACCGAGGCCCGAGAGTGGGGATAAAAGCAACAGACCGAGGCCCGAGAGTGGGGATAAAAGCAGCAACAGACCGAGGCCCGAGAGTGGGGATAAAAGCAGCAGACCGAGGCCCGAGAGTGGGGATAAAAGCAACAGACCGAGGCCCGAGAGTGGGGATAAAAGCAACAGACCGAGGCCCGAGAGTGGGGATAAAAGCAACAACAGACCGAGGCCCGAGAGTGGGGATAAAAGCAACAGACCGAGGCCCGAGAGTGGGGATAAAAGCAGCAACAGACCAAGGCCCGAGAGTGGGGATAAAAGCAACAGACCGAGGCCCGAGAGTGGGGATAAATGCAACAACAGACCGAGGCCCGAGAGTGGGGATAAAAGCAGCAGCAGACCGAGGCCCGAGAGTGGGGATAAAAGCAGCAACAGACCGAGGCCCGAGAGTGGGGATAAAAGCAGCAACAGACCGAGGCCCGAGAGTGGGGATAAAAGCAGCAGCAGACCGAGGCCCGAGAGTGGGGATAAAAGCAGCAACAGACCGAGGCCCGAGAGTGGGGATAAAAGCAGCAACAGACCGAGGCCCGAGAGTGGGGATAAAAGCAGCAGCAGACCGAGGCCCGAGAGTGGGGATAAAAGCAGCAGCAGACCGAGGCCCGAGAGTGGGGATAAAAGCAGCAACAGACCGAGGCCCGAGAGTGGGGATAAAAGCAGCAACAGACCGAGGCCCGAGAGTGGGGATAAAAGCAGCAACAGACCGAGGCCCGAGAGTGGGGATAAAAGCAGCAGCAGACTGAGGCCCGAGAGTGGGGATAAAAGCAGCAACAGACCGAGGCCCCAGAGTGGGGATAAAAGCAGCAACAGACCGAGGCCCGAGAGTGGGGATAAAAGCAGCAACAGACCGAGGCCCGAGAGTGGGGATAAAAGCAGCAGCAGACCGAGGCCCGAGAGTGGGGATAAAAGCAGCAACAGACCGAGGCCCCAGAGTGGGGATAAAAGCAGCAACAGACCGAGGCCCGAGAGTGGGGATAAAAGCAGCAACAGACCGAGGCCCGAGAGTGGGGATAAAAGCAGCAACAGACCGAGGCCCGAGAGTGGGGATAAAAGCAGCAACAGACCGAGGCCCGAGAGTGGGGATAAAAGCAGCAGCAGACCGAGGCCCGAGAGTGGGGATAAAAGCAACAGACCGAGGCCCGAGAGTGGGGATAAAAGCAGCAGACCGAGGCCCGAGAGTGGGGATAAAAGCAGCAACAGACCGAGGCCCGAGAGTGGGGATAAAAGCAGCAACAGACCGAGGCCCGAGAGTGGGGATAAAAGCAGCAGACCGAGGCCCGAGAGTGGGGATAAAAGCAGCAACAGACCGAGGCCCGAGAGTGGGGATAAAAGCAGCAGCAGACCGAGGCCCGAGAGTGGGGATAAAAGCAACAGACCGAGGCCCGAGAGTGGGGATAAAAGCAGCAACAGACCGAGGCCCGAGAGTGGGGATAAAAGCAGCAGACCGAGGCCCGAGAGTGGGGATAAAAGCAACAGACCGAGGCCCGAGAGTGGGGATAAAAGCAACAACAGACCGAGGCCCGAGAGTGGGGATAAAAGCAGCAGCAGACCAAGGCCTGAGAGTGGGGATAAAAGTAGCAACAGACCGAGGCCCGAGAGTGGGGATAAAAGCAGCAACAGACCGAGGCCCGAGAGTGGGGATAAAAGCAGCAGCAGACCGAGGCCCGAGAGTGGGGATAAAAGCAGCAACAGACCGAGGCCCGAGAGTGGGGATAAAAGCAGCAGACCGAGGCCCGAGAGTGGGGATAAAAGCAGCAGCAGACCGAGGCCCGAGAGTGGGGATAAAAGCAGCAACAGACCGAGGCCCGAGAGTGGGGATAAAAGCAGCAACAGACCGAGGCCCGAGAGTGGGGATAAAAGCAGCAACAGACCGAGGCCCGAGAGTGGGGATAAAAGCAGCAGCAGACCGAGGCCCGAGAGTGGGGATAAAAGCAGCAGCAGAACGAGGCCCGAGAGTGGGGATAAAAGCAACAGACCGAGGCCCGAGAGTGGGGATAAAAGCAGCAACAGACCGAGGCCCGAGAGTGGGGATAAAAGCAGCAGACCGAGGCCCGAGAGTGGGGATAAAAGCAGCAACAGACCGAGGCCCGAGAGTGGGGATAAAAGCAGCAGCAGATCGAGGCCCGAGAGTGGGGATAAAAGCAGCAACAGACCGAGGCCCGAGAGTGGGGATAAAAGCAACAGACCGAGGCCCGAGAGTGGGGATAAAAGCAGCAACAGACCGAGGCCCGAGAGTGGGGATAAAAGCAGCAACAGACCGAGGCCCGAGAGTGGGAATAAAAGCAGCAACAGACCGAGGCCCGAGAGTGGGGATAAAAGCAACAACAGACCGAGGCCCGAGAGTGGGGATAAAAGCAGCAGACCGAGGCCCGAGAGTGGGGATAAAAGCAGCAACAGACCGAGGCCCGAGAGTGGGGATAAAAGCAACAGACCGAGGCCCGAGAGTGGGGATAAAAGCAGCAACAGACCGAGGCCCGAGAGTGGGGATAAAAGCAGCAGCAGACCGAGGCCCGAGAGTGGGGATAAAAGCAGCAGCAGACCGAGGCCCGAGAGTGGGGATAAAAGCAGCAACAGACCGAGGCCCGAGAGTGGGGATAAAAGCAGCAGCAGACCGAGGCCCGAGAGTGGGGATAAAAGCAGCAACAGACCGAGGCCCGAGAGTGGGGATAAAAGCAGCAACAGACCGAGGCCCGAGAGTGGGGATAAAAGCAGCAGCAGACCGAGGCCCAAGAGTGGGGATAAAAGCAACAGCAGACCGAGGCCCGAGAGTGGGGATAAAAGCAGCAACAGACCGAGGCCCGAGAGTGGGGATAAAAGCAGCAACAGACCGAGGCCCGAGAGTGGCGATAAAAGCAGCAGCAGACCGAGGCCCGAGAGTGGGGATAAAAGCAACAGACCGAGGCCCGAGAGTGGGGATAAAAGCAGCAGCAGACCGAGGCCCGAGAGTGGGGATAAAAGCAGCAACAGACCGAGGCCCGAGAGTGGGGATAAAAGCAGCAGCAGACCGAGGCCCGAGAGTGGGGATCAAAGCAGCAACAGACCGAGGCCCGAGAGTGGGGATAAAAGCAGCAGCAGACCGAGGCCCGAGAGTGGGGATAAAAGCAGCAACAGACCGAGGCCCGAGAGTGGGGATAAAAGCAGCAACAGACCGAGGCCCGAGAGGGGATAAAAGCAGCAACAGACCGAGGCCCGAGAGTGGGGATAAAAGCAGCAACAGACCGAGGCCCGAGAGTGGGGATAAAAGCAGCAACAGACCGAGGCCCGAGAGTGGGGATAAAAGCAACAGACCGAGGCCCGAGAGTGGGGATAAAAGCAGCAACAGACCGAGGCCCGAGAGTGGGAATAAAAGCAGCAACAGACCGAGGCCCGAGAGTGGGGATAAAAGCAACAACAGACCGAGGCCCGAGAGTGGGGATAAAAGCAGCAGACCGAGGCCCGAGAGTGGGGATAAAAGCAGCAACAGACCGAGGCCCGAGAGTGGGGATAAAAGCAACAGACCGAGGCCCGAGAGTGGGGATAAAAGCAGCAACAGACCGAGGCCCGAGAGTGGGGATAAAAGCAGCAGCAGACCGAGGCCCGAGAGTGGGGATAAAAGCAGCAGCAGACCGAGGCCCGAGAGTGGGGATAAAAGCAGCAACAGACCGAGGCCCGAGAGTGGGGATAAAAGCAGCAGCAGACCGAGGCCCGAGAGTGGGGATAAAAGCAGCAACAGACCGAGGCCGAGAGTGGGGATAAAAGCAGCAGCAGACCGAGGCCCGAGAGTGGGGATAAAAGCAGCAACAGACCGAGGCCCGAGAGTGGGGATAAAAGCAGCAACAGACCGAGGCCCGAGAGTGGGGATAAAAGCAGCAGCAGACCGAGGCCCGAGAGTGGGGATAAAAGCAGCAACAGACCGAGGCCCGAGAGTGGGGATAAAAGCAGCAACAGACCGAGGCCCGAGAGTGGGGATAAAAGCAGCAGCAGACCGAGGCCCGAGAGTGGGGATAAAAGCAGCAGACCGAGGCCCGAGAGTGGGGATAAAAGCAGCAACAGACCGAGGCCCGAGAGTGGGGATAAAAGCAGCAGACCGAGGCCCGAGAGTGGGGATAAAAGCAACAGCAGACCGAGGCCCGAGAGTGGGGATAAAAGCAGCAGACCGAGGCCCGAGAGTGGGATAAAAGCAACAGACCGAGGCCCGAGAGTGGGGATAAAAGCAGCAGACCGAGGCCCGAGAGTGGGGATAAAAGCAACAGACCGAGGCCCGAGAGTGGGGATAAAAGCAGCAGCAGACCAAGGCCCGAGAGTGGGGATAAAAGCAGCAGCAGACCGAGGCCCGAGAGTGGGGATAAAAGCAGCAGCAGACCGAGGCCCGAGAGTGGGGATAAAAGCAGCAGCAGACCGAGGCCCGAGAGTGGGGATAAAAGCAGCAACAGACCGAGGGCCGAGAGTGGGGATAAAAGCAGCAGCAGACCGAGGCCCGAGAGTGGGGATAAAAGCAGCAACAGACCGAGGCCCGAGAGTGGGGATAAAAGCAGCAACAGACCGAGGCCCGAGAGTGGGGATAAAAGCAGCAGCAGACCGAGGCCCGAGAGTGGGGATAAAAGCAGCAACAGACCGAGGCCCGAGAGTGGGGATAAAAGCAGCAACAGACCGAGGCCCGAGAGTGGGGATAAAAGCAGCAGCAGACCGAGGCCCGAGAGTGGGGATAAAAGCAGCAGACCGAGGCCCGAGAGCGGGGATAAAAGCAGCAACAGACCGAGGCCCGAGAGTGGGGATAAAAGCAGCAACAGACCGAGGCCCGAGAGTGGGGATAAAAGCAGCAGACCGAGGCCCGAGAGTGGGATAAAAGCAACAGACCGAGGCCCGAGAGTGGGGATAAAAGCAACAACAGACCGAGGCCCGAGAGTGGGGATAAAAGCAGCAGCAGACCGAGGCCCGAGAGTGGGGATAAAAGCAGCAACAGACCGAGGCCCGAGAGTGGGGATAAAAGCAACAGACCGAGGCCCGAGAGTGGGGATAAAAGCAGCAGCAGACCGAGGCCCGAGAGTGGGGATAAAAGCAGCAGCAGACCGAGGCCCGAGAGTGGGGATAAAAGCAGCAGCAGACCGAGGCCCGAGAGTGGGGATAAAAGCAGCAGCAGACCGAGGCCCGAGAGTGGGGATAAAAGCAGCAACAGACCGAGGCCCGAGAGTGGGGATAAAAGCAGCAGCAGACCGAGGCCCGAGAGTGGGGATAAAAGCAGCAGCAGACCGAGGCCCGAGAGTGGGGATAAAAGCAGCAACAGACCGAGGCCCGAGAGTGGGGATAAAAGCAGCAGCAGACCGAGGCCCGAGAGTGGGGATAAAAGCAGCAACAGACCGAGGCCCGAGAGTGGGGATAAAAGCAGCAGCAGACCGAGGCCCGAGAGTGGGGATAAAAGCAGCAACAGACCGAGGCCCGAGAGTGGGGATAAAAGCAGCAACAGACCGAGGCCCGAGAGTGGGGATAAAAGCAGCAACAGACCGAGGCCCGAGAGTGGGGATAAAAGCAACAGACCGAGGCCCGAGAGTGGGGATAAAAGCAGCAACAGACCGAGGCCCGAGAGTGGGGATAAAAGCAGCAGACCGAGGCCCGAGAGTGGGGATAAAAGCAACAGACCGAGGCCCGAGAGTGGGGATAAAAGCAACAGACCGAGGCCCGAGAGTGGGGATAAAAGCAGCAGACCGAGGCCCGAGAGTGGGGATAAAAGCACACAGACCGAGGCCCGAGAGTGGGGATAAAAGCAGCAGCAGACCGAGGCCCGAGAGTGGGGATAAAAGCAGCAGACCGAGGCCCGAGAGTGGGGATAAAAGCAGCAACAGACCGAGGCCCGAGAGTGGGGATAAAAGCAACAGACCGAGGCCCGAGAGTGGGGATAAAAGCAGCAGCAGACCGAGGCCCGAGAGTGGGGATAAAAGCAGCAACAGACCGAGGCCCGAGAGTGGGGATAAAAGCAGCAACAGACCGAGGCCCGAGAGTGGGGATAAAAGCAGCAACAGACCGAGGCCCGAGAGTGGGGATAAAAGCAGCAGACCGAGGCCCGAGAGTGGGGATAAAAGCAGCAGCAGACCGAGGCCCGAGAGTGGGGATAAAAGCAACAGACCGAGGCCCGAGAGTGGGGATAAAAGCAGCAGCAGACCGAGGCCCGAGAGTGGGGATAAAAGCAGCAACAGACCGAGGCCCGAGAGTGGGGATAAAAGCAGCAACAGACCGAGGCCCGAGAGTGGGGATAAAAGCAGCAGACCGAGGCCCGAGAGTGGGGATAAAAGCAGCAACAGACCGAGGCCCGAGAGTGGGGATAAAAGCAGCAACAGACCGAGGCCCGAGAGTGGGGATAAAAGCAGCAGCAGACCGAGGCCCGAGAGTGGGGATAAAAGCAGCAACAGACCGAGGCCCGAGAGTGGGGATAAAAGCAGCAACAGACCGAGGCCCGAGAGTGGGGATAAAAGCAGCAACAGACCGAGGCCCGAGAGTGGGGATAAAAGCAGCAACAGACCGAGGCCCGAGAGTGGGGATAAAAGCAGCAACAGACCGAGGCCCGAGAGTGGGGATAAAAGCAGCAACAGACCGAGGCCCGAGAGTGGGGATAAAAGCAGCAGACCGAGGCCCGAGAGTGGGGATAAAAGCAGCAACAGACCGAGGCCCGAGAGTGGGGATAAAAGCAGCAGCAGACCGAGGCCCGAGAGTGGGGATAAAAGCAGCAACAGACCGAGGCCCGAGAGAGGGGATAAAAGCAGCAGACCGAGGCCCGAGAGTGGGGATAAAAGCAGCAACAGACCGAGGCCCGAGAGTGGGGATAAAAGCAGCAACAGACCGAGGCCCGAGAGTGGGGATAAAAGCAGCAGACCGAGGCCCGAGAGTGGGGATAAAAGCAGCAGCAGACCGAGGCCCGAGAGTGGGGATAAAAGCAGCAGCAGACCGAGGCCCGAGAGTGGGGATAAAAGCAGCAGCAGACCGAGGCCCGAGAGTGGGGATAAAAGCAGCAACAGACCGAGGCCCGAGAGTGGGGATAAAAGCAACAGACCGAGGCCCGAGAGTGGGGATAAAAGCAGCAACAGACCGAGGCCCGAGAGTGGGGATAAAAGCAACAGACCGAGGCCCGAGAGTGGGGATAAAAGCAGCAACAGACCGAGGCCCGAGAGTGGGGATAAAAGCAGCAGCAGACCGAGGCCCGAGAGTGGGGATAAAAGCAGCAACAGACCGAGGCCCGAGAGTGGGGATAAAAGCAGCAACAGACCGAGGCCCGAGAGTGGGGATAAAAGCAGCAACAGACCGAGGCCCGAGAGTGGGGATAAAAGCAGCAACAGACCGAGGCCCGAGAGTGGGGATAAAAGCAGCAGACCGAGGCCCGAGAGTGGGGATAAAAGCAGCAGCAGACCGAGGCCCGAGAGTGGGGATAAAAGCAACAGACCGAGGCCCGAGAGTGGGGATAAAAGCAGCAGCAGACCGAGGCCCGAGAGTGGGGATAAAAGCAGCAACAGACCGAGGCCCGAGAGTGGGGATAAAAGCAGCAACAGACCGAGGCCCGAGAGTGGGGATAAAAGCAGCAGACCGAGGCCCGAGAGTGGGGATAAAAGCAGCAGCAGACCGAGGCCCGAGAGGGGGGATAAAAGCAGCAACAGACCGAGGCCCGAGAGTGGGGATAAAAGCAGCAGCAGACCGAGGCCCGAGAGTGGGGATAAAAGCAGCAGCAGACCGAGGCCCGAGAGTGGGGATAAAAGCAGCAGACCGAGGCCCGAGAGTGGGGATAAAAGCAGCAGACCGAGGCCCGAGAGTGGGGATAAAAGCAACAGACCGAGGCCCGAGAGTGGGGATAAAAGCAGCAGCAGACCGAGGCCCGAGAGTGGGGATAAAAGCAGCAGCAGACCGAGGCCCGAGAGTGGGGATAAAAGCAGCAGACCGAGGCCCGAGAGTGGGGATAAAAGCAGCAACAGACCGAGGCCCGAGAGTGGGGATAAAAGCAGCAACAGACCGAGGCCCGAGAGTGGGGATAAAAGCAGCAACAGACCGAGGCCCGAGAGTGGGGATAAAAGCAGCAACAGACCGAGGCCCGAGAGTGGGGATAAAAGCAGCAACAGACCGAGGCCCGAGAGTGGGGATAAAAGCAGCAACAGACCGAGGCCCGAGAGTGGGGATAAAAGCAGCAACAGACCGAGGCCCGAGAGTGGGGATAAAAGCAGCAGACCGAGGCCCGAGAGTGGGGATAAAAGCAGCAGCAGACCGAGGCCCGAGAGTGGGGATAAAAGCAACAGACCGAGGCCCGAGAGTGGGGATAAAAGCAGCAGCAGACCGAGGCCCGAGAGTGGGGATAAAAGCAGCAACAGACCGAGGCCCGAGAGTGGGGATAAAAGCAGCAACAGACCGAGGCCCGAGAGTGGGGATAAAAGCAGCAGACCGAGGCCCGAGAGTGGGGATAAAAGCAGCAACAGACCGAGGCCCGAGAGTGGGGATAAAAGCAGCAACAGACCGAGGCCCGAGAGTGGGGATAAAAGCAGCAGCAGACCGAGGCCCGAGAGTGGGGATAAAAGCAGCAACAGACCGAGGCCCGAGAGTGGGGATAAAAGCAGCAACAGACCGAGGCCCGAGAGTGGGGATAAAAGCAGCAACAGACCGAGGCCCGAGAGTGGGGATAAAAGCAGCAACAGACCGAGGCCCGAGAGTGGGGATAAAAGCAGCAACAGACCGAGGCCCGAGAGTGGGGATAAAAGCAGCAACAGACCGAGGCCCGAGAGTGGGGATAAAAGCAGCAGACCGAGGCCCGAGAGTGGGGATAAAAGCAGCAACAGACCGAGGCCCGAGAGTGGGGATAAAAGCAGCAGCAGACCGAGGCCCGAGAGTGGGGATAAAAGCAGCAACAGACCGAGGCCCGAGAGAGGGGATAAAAGCAGCAGACCGAGGCCCGAGAGTGGGGATAAAAGCAGCAACAGACCGAGGCCCGAGAGTGGGGATAAAAGCAGCAACAGACCGAGGCCCGAGAGTGGGGATAAAAGCAGCAGACCGAGGCCCGAGAGTGGGGATAAAAGCAGCAGCAGACCGAGGCCCGAGAGTGGGGATAAAAGCAGCAGCAGACCGAGGCCCGAGAGTGGGGATAAAAGCAGCAGCAGACCGAGGCCCGAGAGTGGGGATAAAAGCAGCAACAGACCGAGGCCCGAGAGTGGGGATAAAAGCAACAGACCGAGGCCCGAGAGTGGGGATAAAAGCAGCAACAGACCGAGGCCCGAGAGTGGGGATAAAAGCAACAGACCGAGGCCCGAGAGTGGGGATAAAAGCAGCAACAGACCGAGGCCCGAGAGTGGGGATAAAAGCAGCAGCAGACCGAGGCCCGAGAGTGGGGATAAAAGCAGCAACAGACCGAGGCCCGAGAGTGGGGATAAAAGCAGCAACAGACCGAGGCCCGAGAGTGGGGATAAAAGCAGCAACAGACCGAGGCCCGAGAGTGGGGATAAAAGCAGCAACAGACCGAGGCCCGAGAGTGGGGATAAAAGCAGCAGACCGAGGCCCGAGAGTGGGGATAAAAGCAGCAGCAGACCGAGGCCCGAGAGTGGGGATAAAAGCAACAGACCGAGGCCCGAGAGTGGGGATAAAAGCAGCAGCAGACCGAGGCCCGAGAGTGGGGATAAAAGCAGCAACAGACCGAGGCCCGAGAGTGGGGATAAAAGCAGCAACAGACCGAGGCCCGAGAGTGGGGATAAAAGCAGCAGACCGAGGCCCGAGAGTGGGGATAAAAGCAGCAGCAGACCGAGGCCCGAGAGGGGGGATAAAAGCAGCAACAGACCGAGGCCCGAGAGTGGGGATAAAAGCAGCAGCAGACCGAGGCCCGAGAGTGGGGATAAAAGCAGCAGCAGACCGAGGCCCGAGAGTGGGGATAAAAGCAGCAGACCGAGGCCCGAGAGTGGGGATAAAAGCAGCAGACCGAGGCCCGAGAGTGGGGATAAAAGCAACAGACCGAGGCCCGAGAGTGGGGATAAAAGCAGCAGCAGACCGAGGCCCGAGAGTGGGGATAAAAGCAGCAGCAGACCGAGGCCCGAGAGTGGGGATAAAAGCAGCAGACCGAGGCCCGAGAGTGGGGATAAAAGCAGCAACAGACCGAGGCCCGAGAGTGGGGATAAAAGCAGCAACAGACCGAGGCCCGAGAGTGGGGATAAAAGCAGCAACAGACCGAGGCCCGAGAGTGGGGATAAAAGCAGCAACAGACCGAGGCCCGAGAGTGGGGATAAAAGCAGCAACAGACCGAGGCCCGAGAGTGGGGATAAAAGCAGCAACAGACCGAGGCCCGAGAGTGGGGATAAAAGCAGCAGCAGACCGAGGCCCGAGAGTGGGGATAAAAGCAGCAGACCGAGGCCCGAGAGTGGGGATAAAAGCAACAGACCGAGGCCCGAGAGTTGGGATAAAAGCAGCAGCAGACCGAGGCCCGAGAGTGGGGATAAAAGCAACAGACCGAGGCCCGAGAGTGGGGATAAAAGCAGCAGACCGAGGCCCGAGAGTGGGGATAAAAGCAACAGACCGAGGCCCGAGAGTGGGGATAAAAGCAGCAACAGACCGAGGCCCGAGAGTGGGGATAAAAGCAGCAGACCGAGGCCCGAGAGTGGGGATAAAAGCAGCAGACCGAGGCCCGAGAGTGGGGATAAAAGCAGCAGCAGACCGAGGCCCGAGAGTGGGGATAAAAGCAGCAGCAGACCGAGGCCCGAGAGTGGGGATAAAAGCAGCAACAGACCGAGGCCCGAGAGTGGGGATAAAAGCAGCAGCAGACCGAGGCCCGAGAGTGGGGATAAAAGCAGCAGACCGAGGCCCGAGAGTGGGGATAAAAGCAGCAACAGACCGAGGCCCGAGAGTGGGGATAAAAGCAGCAACAGACCGAGGCCCGAGAGTGGGGATAAAAGCAGCAACAGACCGAGGCCCGAGAGTGGGGATAAAAGCAGCAACAGACCGAGGCCCGAGAGTGGGGATAAAAGCAGCAGCAGACCGAGGCCCGAGAGTGGGGATAAAAGCAGCAACAGACCGAGGCCCGAGAGTGGGGATAAAAGCAACAGACCGAGGCCCGAGAGTGGGGATAAAAGCAGCAGCAGACCGAGGCCCGAGAGTGGGGATAAAAGCAGCAGCAGACCGAGGCCCGAGAGTGGGGATAAAAGCAGCAACAGACCGAGGCCCGAGAGTGGGGATAAAAGCAGCAACAGACCGAGGCCCGAGAGTGGGGATAAAAGCAGCAACAGACCGAGGCCCGAGAGTGGGGATAAAAGCAACAGACCGAGGCCCGAGAGTGGGGATAAAAGCAGCAACAGACCGAGGCCCGAGAGTGGGGATAAAAGCAGCAACAGACCGAGGCCCGAGAGTGGGGATAAAAGCAGCAACAGACCGAGGCCCGAGACTGGGGATAAAAGCAGCAACAGACCGAGGCCCGAGAGTGGGGATAAAAGCAACAGCAGACCGTGGCCCGAGAGTGGGGATAAAAGCAGCAACAGACCGAGGCCCGAGACTGGGGATAAAAGCAGCAACAGACCGAGGCCCGAGAGTGGGGATAAAAGCAGCAACAGACCGAGGCCCGAGACTGGGGATAAAAGCAGCAACAGACCGAGGCCCGAGAGTGGGGATAAAAGCAACAACAGACCGAGGCCCGAGAGTGGGGATAAAAGCAACAACAGACCGAGGCCCGAGAGTGGGGATAAAAGCAACAGACCGAGGCCCGAGAGTGGGGATAAAAGCAGCAGCAGACCGAGGCCCGAGAGTGGGGATAAAAGCAGCAACAGACCGAGGCCCGAGAGTGGGGATAAAAGCAGCAACAGACCGAGGCCCGAGAGAGGGGATAAAAGCAGCAGCAGACCGAGGCCCGAGAGTGGGGATAAAAGCAGCAACAGACCGAGGCCCGAGAGTGGGGATAAAAGCAGCAACAGACCGAGGCCCGAGACTGGGGATAAAAGCAGCAACAGACCGAGGCCCGAGAGTGGGGATAAAAGCAACAACAGACCGAGGCCCGAGAGTGGGGATAAAAGCAACAGCAGACCGAGGCCCGAGAGTGGGGATAAAAGCAGCAGCAGACCGAGGCCCGAGAGTGGGGATAAAAGCAGCAGCAGACCGAGGCCCGAGAGTGGGGATAAAAGCAGCAACAGACCGAGGCCCGAGAGTGGGGATAAAAGCAGCAACAGACCGGGGCCCGAGAGTGGGGATAAAAGCAGCAGACCGAGGCCCGAGAGTGGGGATAAAAGCAGCAACAGACCGAAGCCCGAGAGTGGGGATAAAAGCAGCAACAGACCGAGGCCCGAGACTGGGGATAAAAGCAGCAACAGACCGAGGCCCGAGAGTGGGGATAAAAGCAACAGCAGACCGAGGCCCGAGAGTGGGGATAAAAGCAGCAACAGACCGAGGCCCGAGACTGGGGATAAAAGCAGCAACAGACCGAGGCCCGAGAGTGGGGATAAAAGCAGCAACAGACCGAGGCCCGAGAGTGGGGATAAAAGCAGCAGCAGACCGAGGCCCGAGAGTGGGGATAAAAGCAACAGACCGAGGCCCGAGAGTGGGGATAAAAGCAGCAGCAGACCGAGGCCCGAGAGTGGGGATAAAAGCAGCAACAGACCGAGGCCCGAGAGTGGGGATAAAAGCAACAGATCGAGGCCCGAGAGTGGGGATAAAAGCAGCAACAGACCGAGGCCCGAGAGTGGGGATAAAAGCAACAGATCGAGGCCCGAGAGTGGGGATAAAAGCAGCAGCAGACCGAGGCCCGAGAGTGGGGATAAAAGCAGCAACAGACCGAGGCCCGAGAGTGGGGATAAAAGCAGCAACAGACCGAGGCCCGAGAGTGGGGATAAAAGCAACAGACCGAGGCCCGAGAGTGGGGATAAAAGCAGCAACAGACCGAGGCCCGAGAGTGGGGATAAAAG